>NC_089317.1:16514159-16814159 GCF_036669915.1 Pocillopora verrucosa
CATTTTCTTGTGAATTCGGCTGTCGTTCATTCATAAAACACACGCCTTGAGCAGTTTGTTTTCTAACTGTCATGTAAAAAAACTTGTGATTTATTATGAGCCACAATTCGGCTGGATTTCACTGAACGTTTCACTTTCAGGTTCAATTTTAAAGACCACAAAAAACTTCAGGCAAACTTGTTAAGTTCGACCAGCCAAACTATTTCAGTTTGTAAACTATTGCAGATTGTGGATTTTGATGATTTGTGAACTTAAATGGTTCGACATTTTCGACAGCTTTAGTCTTCTTCAACCAATCAGATTATTTGAACCATTCTCACAAGGATTCTAATTGCCTTATTGCGGAGCTGGATTTGAAAATAAAATTTTGTTTTGAATATTGAAAGTAATGTTGGGGGGATTCTTTATTAGTAAACAAATAGAGAAGCCTTGAATGTGCTCTGTTCCGTTGCGAAGCACTTAGGAAGCGGTTAGTGCACTCAAAAAGTGGGGAGAAGCACTCGACTACGTCTTCCTACACTTCTTTCGTGCTCTGGCCGCTTCCTGAGTGCTTTACAACAAAACAGGGCGCAGTCAAGGATTATCTATTTGTTAATTACCATTTTTTTGAAGACCGCCCTGTCTGTTCATATTGCACTATGAGATCTTTCTTTCGCTTTCCAAAGCTTGTAAAAACGTCCAAATTCTTTCTATATTCCTTCTATTCGGGTATTTTAAAAACAGAGCTTTTCTCAATCAAAGTCTGGATGTTGTAACTATGGTAATCACTCTGTCATTGTATTTTCTTGAATGATATCACAAGGTAAAGTTTGTTTTTATAGCATTGACCAGTCAAACCTTTTATTTTGTTTTAGCTTGCCATTTACATTTCTATTAACTAATCTCTTCTTTTTTTAGGAAAGTTTTATACAAACTTTTCTTAAGGAAAATGTTAAAGCACTGTGCAACATTAAAAACAGTACTTGAAATACTCTTACCTCGTGCTGTTATCACTTTTAATTGAAATTAATCTTTACTTTGCTTGAAACCGTTAGTAAAAGAGTCACAGATACAGCCACCATTCAAACCTTTTTCGGAGTTAACTGAACATAGGAGAGTTTTCGTTTTAGTTTTATAACCTACTAATAAATCCAGGCTTTATATAGATTGGAGGTCTAAAAGAGCTCGGTATACTCAAGTACAAAGGACCAGGGAAACGGAGAGACGGTAGAGGAAACGAAAAATTCGGCTCTAAGATGTGTAGGTCGGAAAGAAAACAACCGATAGAGGTAGTAAGGAGTCGTCACCCCGCTAAACCTCCTCCTCGAGAGTTATGGCTAACATGAAATCTCACTTCGATTCATCGTGAGAAACCGTGCAAACCTGACAACCAGTCTGAGTTTGCGGTGCCGAAATGTATGTTCATTAATATCTGCAGTCTCTCCAAAATGAAGAACAAGTTGCGGGCGTATGTTGTGCTGGAGGCAGATTTGAAAAACCATGATGTTGATGTGTGCATTGTTACTGAGACCCATTTAAAGCTAGATCAGCCCGATGCCGTGGTAAATATTGCGGATTTTAATATATATATAGGAGGGATAGGAATTGGTCAGGACTTGATATGAGGAACAAGGGCGGCGTGGCTGTTTACGTCAAGAAAAATCTATCTGTTGTGGATATTTATCTCTCCAGGCTTTATGAAGTAATTTGCATAACTCTCTGCCCCCCCTACGGGGTATAGATTTCTTGTGTGCGGAATTTATCACCCGCCTAAACATAGTTATGTAGAGAACGATATAATGAACTATCTTATTGGCTACACGGATAATGTACTTGAGGCCCACCCACAAACCATCATTGCTCTGGGCGGAGATTTCAATCAGTTGGACATGGATGGATTACAACCTTTGTCTGGCTGGAATGTACTGGTTGATTTCCCGACGCGTGGCGATTCACACTTGGATAATTGTTTAACAGACCGGCCCGATTCGTTTGCAAGGTGTTACCCTTTTTACGTGTCACCAAAATCGGATCATTGAGGTGTGATTTTGCCCGCAGGATCTAAACTTCACCCTGTACGTCGTAAAGTTAACATCCGGGACAGACGTCTACATAGGAAACAGGATTTGTACATGGCTTTGGTAGGAGAGGACTGGGGAGAGGTAATTGATACCGAGAATGTAAACGAGGCTGTGAACAAACTGGAGACAACGATACGGGGTCACTTGGATAGGTGTATGCCAGTAAGGGTGGTCACTATGTCATCACGTGACCCTGCCTGGGTGATCCCTCTTGTTAAAGCCATTTTGAGGTCGAAATCGAGGGTGTCCGATGAAGCTAGGCTGAAAGAGTTGAATAAGAGGATTTTGGAAGTGATTAGTGAGAACACAAAGCGGTAAAAACTGGAGCACTATGTCTAATCTGAAGAAAACGGCAACCGGCCCGGACGAAATTCCTTTTTGGTTTTCAAAAGAACAAGCGGAACTACTAACCCCGGTTATCTCTTATGTGTGGAATCTTTCCCTTCAATTCATTCCTCGCCTGAATCTAGGAAAAGAGCGAACATCAGTCCATTACCTAGGGTTGACGTACCTAAGGAGAATGGTGATTTCCGGGGAATCAGTGTAACACCGGTGATTGCTAGAGCTCTTGAAAGGGCTGTATATCATGCATATGCAGGATAAGAAATTATTTAGTGGATCTAGGGCCCTAAGCCATCAGCCCTTAAATGAAATTCTGCTGAAGCCCTGGGGTTTACCCCAGCGATATAATTTACGTCGCAAGGTTTGCCTCCACCTAAAGATTAACACAGAACGTTCCATGAACACAAACTGTTATAATTATATAATTTAATTTTGGCCATAGTATATTATTGTAATTATCATTACACAGTTTCTCGTTTATGTAACATAGAATATGTATTTTTTTATCTCATGGTTTATTAAAGACTTCAAAGATTTCAAATAATAGAAGGTATCCTAATTCAAAACATTCTTGCCTTTACAGTCTTAAAAGTTCCGGCTTTCACCTTCGGATATAAAGCGCTTCGAATAATTGTAAGTTAACGGGTCGTTTTCTTGTAAGATCACGTTCAATGCTTCCGATGTAGAGTTTTTCTGATGTAGAGTTTTTTTTACATCCCTTGTATGCTTGTGATTAGGTACCCAGCGTTTTCTGCAGGCACAGGTTGGTTCTTTGGATGGGGTGAAAAGTTGAACGATAACATAACAACAATCTAATCCAAAAATACAATTGAGGTATTTCTAGTGAGTATTTTGAGCCTGCCTCAAAGCTTTTTCCCATCACTATTACTTTAGAACATAAAGTGACACGAAATGGTATGGCAGGACTGATAACAGCAAGCATTAAGGAAACAAGAGCAAAATGAAGCTGAAGTTCTTATATCAAGTCATAGGTTGCATACACACTTACAGGCGTTCACTCGGGCTACTTATGTGTGACAAAGAAAGCGTGTCTTTGCATAAGGACCTTGGAAATGAAAACAATCACTTAACCCTTTAACTCCCATGAGTGACGAAGGCAGAATCTCTCCTTACCATGTCATTACAATATTAATCAGACAAGCGATGAGGATAAAAAATTATAAGTTTAAGGATTTTTTCGTTGATCCAGTGCCAAATTCTCAGAAACAGCATCATAAAAGTTGTATGACAGTAAGTAAAGAGAATTATAAATGAGATTTTGGGCGTTTAAGGGTAAAACATCTTAAAAGAAGTCCAAGAGATTCCTTCTGGCGAGAGCTTTGAGCGTATCTCAAGCGTTTGAGGATAAGGCTTTAAGCGTATCGAGCAAACCTCCCAAAATTCAAGCTTGTAGAAAGCGAATGTGGCCTCTGTTATCAGATAGAAATGGAATGTTTAAAACATTTTTTTTTTACATTTGCTGCCTGACATGGCATACCTTTTAGCCTTTTCCGATGAGCATCAGGATTTATTAGTATGTAAAATTAAATTCGCCCCAGTATTTCACATGCTAAATGTTATCTAGGAATCCTAATAATCACAAAAACCCTGGATACAACGTTGGGGATACCCTAGGTTGAAAATGAAAAATAGGTGAAATGGTTAATCAACAAATGAATAGTTCAAGCGTTATTGAAACGCTGAAAATGATTATTGTAAAAGCAAAAGCATTAACTGAGTTTAAATGCTTGATGTTACAGTTTACTTATATTTGTGAAGGATTTTCTTATCAATATAAATTTTAAATAAGATGATAATATATTTTATATACATATTATATAAAATATATATATTTTAATGTATAATAGAAATTATATTAATAATATATATAATAGAAATTATATTAATAATATATTATTATTAGATAATTTATTAATTATTTAATTATCTGCTTTTCTCTCTCTGAGTGGGGCCCCGTACCAGCTGGTGTACCTCAGGGGACAAAATTGGGGCCATGGCTCTTCTTGCTAATGATAAACGATCTAAGAATTCCCCACGTCCAAACTTGGAAGCACGTTGATGACACGACGGTGGCAGAGATCGTCCCGCGTAACGCATTAGGTGACGTCCAAACCGCTGTCAAAGTGGTGGAGGATTGGTCCGAAGCACAGAAGATGTAGCTTAACGCTGACAAATGCAAAGTTATGGTCATCAACTACAAAAGGCAGAAACACCATTTCACTCCCCTCTTGGCAAAGAATTAGAGACGGTAGAGTCGGCTAGGATCCTAAGCGTGACTATTTCGTGTAACCTTAAGTGGAATAACCACGTCAATGATGTTATAAAAAGAGCAAACAAACGATTATACTTTTTAGTCCTCCTGAAGAGAGCCCGCGTTCCAGCGGATGACATAATTAATTTTTATTGTACAACTATGCGTCCTATTCTGGAATACTGCGCACAAATATTCCATCATGCGTTACCTGCGTATCTTAGTGATGACATTGAAAGGGTCCAAAGACGCGCATTGTCCATCATTTCACCAGAACTGTCATACCATGACTCTTTAGACAGGCACGGTTTAGCTTCGCTCTATGACAGACGCATGAAATTATGTACGGATCTGTTTTTGTCTGTCTCAAATCCATCTCACAAATTATATAATTTGCTGCCAGATAGGCTTTTTACAGCTTACAATACTAGACACCGGCGCGTTTTTAACATGCCGCGCTTTCGCACTGACCGTTTCAAATTTTCATTTATCCCGGCTATGTGCGCGTGTGCTAACCTAGATTTTTAGCTATTCCACTGCTGTATATTAGCTATATTAGTTATATTAGCAATTTTATTTAGGTCTTAGCATTTTTGTAATAGGTAGTCTTATATAGTCTTATATAATCAATGATTGTGAAAAGCACGCAATTCAGCCTATGGCTGCAATGTATTTTATTTGATAATAAACTATCTATCTCTATCTATCTAACTATACAAATCATTACAGCATAAACATCACGAGCTTAAATGCTTGATGGTACAGTTTACTCGTATTTGTGCAGGGTTATTTTATTTATATTAATTTCAAATAACATGTCTAAGACCAGTTCAATCATTAATCACTCGTATCGTAACAGCAAAGACATAAATAGAGCTTTAAACCTTGTGAAGGTGTGATGGTACATCGCACCTCATTTATTGAGTGCGGGTCTACCGCGAATGGTGTGTGTGTTTGTAAGTACTTTGAGCATTCCAGAAGGAAAGCAATTCTTTATGGTTTTCAATCAAGCTTCGCACCACGAGAAGCAGAGAGCAAAGAGACCTAACTCGTTTTCACGGTTGCCTCGCTTTCATGCTTGTAGAGGAATACCGCAGACCGTCAAGTAACGCAAGCTTACACACTTTCGAAGTCGTCGACGGATAGATAGATAGATAGATAGGAAACCGAAACCTAGACTTGGTCTACCTACATAGCCCAAGTAAAAATGCCATGAACAACAAAAGCAGTTGGTTATAAAACTAAAACGAACACTCTCCTATGTTCAGTTAACTCCGAAAATGATTTGTAAGTGAAAATTTGACTAATGGCTGTATCTGTAACTCTTTCATTAACGGTTTCAAGCAAAGTAAAGATCAATTTCAATTAAAAATGATAACAGCACGAGGTAAGAGTATTTTAAGTACTGTTTTTAATGTTGCACGATGCTTTAACATTTTCCTTAAGAAAAAGTTGTATAAAACTTTCCTAAAAAAGAAAAGTTCAGTTAATAGAAATGTAAATGGCAAGCTAAAACAAAAGAGAAGGTTTGACTGGTCAATGCTACAAAAACAAATCTTACTTTGTGATATCATTAAAGAAAATACAATAACAGAGTGATTACCATAGTTACAACATCCAGACTTTGATTGAGAAAAGCTCTGTTTTTAAAATACCCAGATAGAAAAACTCTTTTTTTCCTCATAAACCCTCAAAGTAATATAGGAAGAATTTGGAAGGTTTTACAAGCATTGGAAAGCGAAAGAAAGGTCTCATAGTACAATATTAACAGACAAAGTGGTCATAAAAAAAATGGTAATTAACAAATAGATAATCCTTGACTATGTTCTGTTTTGTTGTAAAGCACTCAGGAAGCGGCAAGAACACGAAAGAATTGTAGAAAGACGTAGTCGAGTGTTTCTCCCCACTTTCTGAGTGCTCTAGCCGCTTCCTAAATGCTTCACAACGGAACAGAGCACAGTCAAGGCTTCTCTATTTGTTGCTATTAAAGAATACGTAAAACTCCCCATGCATTACTTTCAATATTCAATATAAAATTTATTTTCCAAGCCAGCTCTGCAATAAGGCAATAACAAGCCTTGTGAGAATGGTTCAAATCTGATTGGTTGAAGAAGACTTAAGCTGTCAAAAATGTCGAACCATTAAAGTTCACAAATAATCAAAGTTCACAAATAATCAAAGTTCACAAATAATCAAAGTCCACAATCTGCAATAGTTTACAAACTGAAATAGTTTGGCTGGTCGAATTTAACACGTTTGCCTGAAGTTTTTTGTAGTCTTTAAAATAGAACCTGAATATGAAACTTCAGTGAAATCCGGCCGAATTGTGGCTCATAATAAATCACAAGTTTTTTCACATGACAGTTAGAAAACAAACTGCTCAAGGTGTGTGTTTTATGAATTAACGACAGCCGAATTCACAAGAAAATGAAGATTACTTGGGATGTCAACGCCATAAAACTTGCCTGCTGGGACTAATGTGGCCTTCCACTCAAGGCATCGGAAAGGACATCAGAGCAAGCTCTTAGTTGTTCACTCAAAGGGCGGCCGATGTCATTTCTGAGGCCTTCACTGCGATGACCGGAGACTGCGATGATGAGCTAGCCGCGATGGACCTCAGCACGATCGCAGTCGCTCTGACACCGACATGATAAGTATGAATTTTAACAGCTATGCCAGTTTGGCTATATTTTTCATCACTGCTGTTTTGTTCTGTTTTATTTTCGATAACGAAACTATATATACTATGCGAGAGTTAGCTGTGTTTGATCTTATTACCGTACTTAAGCTTGCAATCTAACTGAGCATGAAAACCTTGAAAAGTCGAAGTGTCCATTCGTTTCTTCTTTGAGGATTTTCGTCTTTGCTTACGTTATATAGAGGATAATACATGGGCGCGAGTAGATATGGAATTTCTCTTCGAGTGTTAATTCGATAACTCACAAGTGAGCGCAGTGAACGAGTGAGATGTCGAGTTGACCACGAGAAGAATATTTCCATATCTTCAAGCAACCATGCATTATTTTGTTTATCTTATAAACAGAACTGCCTTTTACTGACAATGAAAGTCAACTTTATTGAATGTGAATGGATCGACAATCCCCGGATAAAAATCGCAAAGTGCGTTGACGCTAAGGCTCAACATGAAAAAATGCGTCGGAACACTACAAAAACAAACCATAGACATAAATTACAATACACGAAATTCTCAGTTATTGATTTTGTCCTTACCAACAAAGGAAATTTTTTAGATACAGGGCCAAAATCGGTCTGTGGCAAATCTTTCATTTGTCGTTTTCGTTCTCAGCCTCAAGAATGCCACTACTAAAGCCACCGAATACGTAACTTTCGCTTTTTCTTTCCGTATTTGGTGTTCTTCCCTTTCTAGGAAAGCTTGAACATCACTGTCTGTAAGAGATACGGAGTATTCAGTGTTTTGGCAGCCATAATCCGTTAAAATTCCGACAAACCACTTTATATCGTGAAGGCTTTGCCGTTCATTCATCAACTCGACCGAGTGGCGCTAAAGGCGAGTGACGTGTAAGCAGCTATTGGCGATATCAAACACACGTGAAAAACTACGATATTTTTTCACGTGTGTTGTTACAGCTTTTTTCAGGGCTGGAAATCCTTCTATAACACCGTAGTTTATGTGATAAAATAAGGTAAATTACGGCTCTTGGTATGTTTGTTTGGTTCTTTTGTTGCTACTTTCCAGCTCGCTTGTTACGAAATTTCACCTTCAATTAACAAAAAAAAAGCCAGAGAGAAATCCTGGAAAAGGTCGGACATTATACAATTTGGCAGATGGCGTGACAGCTTTAGCTCAGCTTATGCTTTGTACTCTGATGAAGCACGCTCTTTCAACCAATAACAGCGTGTATTATATCCGAACTCTATTATAGATAGTGATAGATACGTGTAGAGGTAGTCTTCACAAATTACATCCCAACCCGTTGGTGAATTACGTAGTTATTTAGAATAATAAAAAATATAGTTATGTAAAGAAAATACCAATGGTATATAGTGTACCCTCGTAGACTAACAAGCGACAACGCTTTGTACTCTGATACAGCAGGCCCTTTTAACCAAAGACAACACGCGTTATATATTCAAAATTTATTACAGATAAAGATAGATACATGGAGAAAAAGCTTTTAAAAGTTGCACTCCTGCCCGTCAGCTGAATTATTACGAGATAATTTAGACTAATAGGATATAATATTGTATGATAGTTATTTAGACCAACAAGTTATTATAATTTATAATAATATACCAGTGGTATATAGAGGATATTACATGGCCGCTTGGGGATACGAATTTTATCTTCGAGTGCTGAAAGTATCAGCACGAGAAGATAAAATTCGTATCCCCAAGCGGCCATGTAATGTTCTGTTTATTTTATAGATACTGATGAAATTTCTAAATGATAGAAAAGTGCCTGTCACAAAAATGTTATGAAACTCGGATATAAAGTTATGAAGGAGAAATAAAGACGATAATACTTAAATTTTTCTCATATTTTCGACATCACTTTCCGAGACTTCGGCAAATCTTCCTGAATGTTCTTCAAGCTTGAAAAAGTATCGATATGAAAATTTGGCAGCTCGTCGAGAAAGTCACCGGTAACTGTACCGTTTTCGCACCTCGAAGCCATTTTGTGAATGAAATTTCAAAAGAACCGGCGGCGCGCCTGAACGGGAAGCTCTCTTTTGATTGGCTAATCATGTTAGTAACCATGGCGACGCCAAATAGTATCTTCGCTGCGCGCGATGAAAATATGACTTTTAAGGAAAAGGAAAAATATTGGTATTTCATCAGTATTTATATATTAATAAGAAGATAAGAATATCAAGTCGGTTTTCGGTGATCACAAGTTCAAAACACAAGGCAGCAACCTAAACGCTCAAGAGTCTTTGGCTCTCACTAAGTGCTTTACAACACAAGCTGACAATACACACCCTTGCTTCACCACTGTTCAGGACAATTCGATGAAATAACTACCTAAAAGTTAAAAAGATTGGTGAGCAAAATGACTGGTTAGATTGACTCCTGATAATATCAGGTATAGCTATTTTATTAAAAAGGAAAAACCTTTTTATGAGGCTTACAAAGAAAACATCGTTAGTTTCGGTTTGTCTTGACGCGTTCCGAAGTCGATATATAACTTAAAAATGGCCTCTATTGGCTTTCTCTTTGTTTCTCACTGATAGCGTTCCCTCGCTAAACTAAGCAAGCTATGCGAAGCGCTTGTTTTGTTGCTATGTGACGTCACATTAGCAGTGATTTCTAACTCACGCTTATACCGGAAAATGATAAAGTCACCTCCTCCCTCCTAGGACACACTGACTTTCTGAATTTATCGTCATATGAGTTAAAAATGGACAACGACAGACACCATTTTGAATTATGCTTAACAGCCTGGCTGCTAAACTGTGAATTATGAAAAGTTTCGCTGCTGTTTTTTTCATCGCTTGGCGGTCTGCTTACATAGTTGATAGCACCACAAAAAGGCATTCTCGACTCATATAATCTTTTTTTTGGAAGAACAAAGCAGCAGCCTTTTGAGAAGCTCACAAAATGGTTATGAATTTAAGGCCAGGTTACTATGATGATTTTACAATGGCACCGTTTAAAGTCTAATTTCGGAAAAGTTTGTTCACCCTTTGGCATCTCAAAACGCGGTTGGTTGCGATAATTTGATGCACAATTTATATTGATGAAGATATAGACCTGTCCTTCTGTTCGTTAAAGACCGAGTTTTTCCTGTCGGATGGCCCTCAACGAGGCTCTCAAACTTATCCAAAATACGAATCGAGAAAGCGAGGTTACTAAATCTTTGGGTTCAAACAGAGAGCGATGATTCCGGTCAGAATAAAAATTTGAATTTAGAGGTCTGAACAGTTTAATGAGGCCGGTTAAACTCCCCAATTATGGTGAAAGTACTAACACACATATAATGAATAAAAATATGGATCAGGAAATACTTATCCGGTAAATAAACTGAGTGCAACCGACAAGTAAAAAAATGGTTTAATTCCCAATGTGACAGCAGTTTAGTCGTACTCCTCCTCACGGACATCGCTTTGTTGAGACTCACAGTTCAACAAGTTTATAAACAAACAAAGCAGCTTATAATTTGAATGGATATAGCATTTCATCCACGGATTGGGTCTAGAATAAAAAAGAATAGGAAAAATCGATGAAGTATAGTTTACCTCTTCACTAACCTCATCACCTACATCTCTGTCTGAAAATCAAAATGAGCGTATGGTTTAATGTGTTGATGCCGTGTTACATTCATGCAATACGTTGTCGAGTTGTTGACATAACCCTCAAGATTCTGCCTTAAATCTTCGAATAAAGTCTGATTTCTGTAAATCAAAGGAGCTTCCTGTCGAATCGTATCGATGTAATCTCTCCACCTTGTGTTTTCGTCCTCTAAAGACCTTGGATATGGACGATGTTTTGGATTTCCCGCAGTAACAGGCGCAAACATCAATGCCTGACCTCGAAATATCAGTTCCACAGCAGAAAACATGTAGATTTGCGATGACCACCAGGTTTTGCTTTCATACTGCGTACGATAAGGGAAGAGATGCTCAATAGATTTGTAATGAAATGCATTGAAAAGAGCATCGAACCATAGTATAGGTAACACAAGGGGACTGTCCCTCTTGTTACATATTTTCTTTCGTAGGTCATTGGTCCAGATGCCCCGATGATGCCATTGGTAATTCACAATGCCAACCGCTGGCTCGTAATCTAGGAGCCATTGTTCGAAGACTCTAAACGGCGGAAGCCTCTTCATTTGTGGAGGAGCAATTGAATGGAAATGCAGAATCACATCATCATCCATAAAAATGTAATAATGGTATTTTGGAGATCTCGTTATGGCAGCAAAATACAGCACATTTCGTCCCGTTCCCCATCCAATATTGGGATAGAACAGATAAGTGATGTGAGGCGACTTTTGCACTTGACATTTGGTACGAAAGCTTAGCACTATGACATCACAGTTACATGTCTCGGGGTCGCCGATCTCGGAAGAAGAGGCAAAGTTTGAAGGAAGGCATTGTTCTGTTTGAGTGAGATAAACGAAAGGTTTTGGCGATGAATTATTTGTGGGTTTTTCTGTGGCTGTAGCTTGAGGAACAACCTTTCGACAGACGATCTCATCTACGATAAACAAAACGTTGTCGTTTATTTTGAAGTGCTCGAAATCAAGTCGGACCTAACTAGAATTATTTAATTCAATACTAGAGAAGGAAATTGATTCAGCGTAGAACTTTGCAAATAGTTAATTATTACGCTTTTTACGTTGTTGTAGTGATTGGGGATCTCTCCAATGAAAAGAACTTCAAGAATGATTACCTTGCTTGGAAAAGAAGAAAAAAGTAAAAAAAAAAAATAAAAAAACTGACAGAGCGCTAGAGCGATCTAAAACCCAAAACAACGGAACAGCCAAGGCTAACTGATCAGGGGCGTGTTCTCTGCAGTAATTACCCATCAACGCCCAGGGTGATCATTGTACGCTAGTTAATTTTGAAAACCAATTTAAAACGATCTTCAGTTTGATATCTTGAATCGGCGATAATATTACATTGCGAAGGGCTAATTTCTGGTGAACCGTGAACGGGACAACGCGACGTAAGTAGGCCTGTTAAGCTTTCGGAAGCGTTGTTATTTCCCTAGTTCGAACTAAGTTATGTTACTTTTAATTTCCTTAATATTTGCCTGCGTCTTAATTTAGATTTTGACGGCATAATTCATCGGATGAGTATCTAATGCTGTAAAAATCATTTCCAACTCGTTAACTTACCCATTCTGCTGTTGTTGTGAGTGGGCTGGCTAATTTCTTGTCCAAACTTCACTTCGTATGAGGCGTACATGAGGAAGGTGGTCAAACCAAGGATAAAAATCGAAAAAATGCTAATTTTACCTCTCATTGTAAAGATCATTTTGGTTCTGTTTAGAGTCACCCCTTCATAAACGTTTAAACCTGCGGATAATAAAAACATTTATTCGTGTGGTAGAGAAGGATGCAATCTAATAAAAATCGCGATTTTGAGACGCCATTATTGAATTGTATTGGTGGCTAATCGAGGGATAATATATTGTAGTATTGGGAAGAGTTGTATAGCGACGAAGCTCAATGGCAAGAACAATATATTTTCCAACTAGCTAGCCGCCAATGTAATGTGGTATTGCCGTCTCAAAATTCCGACTGGTTTAATATCGCGATCCACCCGTTACAAACATTATACTAAAAGCTGAGAAATTTCTGAAAAGTAACTGTCTTAGATCACAAAGTATTTTTAACCAAATTTGAAAAACCGTCGAATCTGTATTAAACGACACCGTATCAAGTGGTAACCCTGCATTAAGCGGTCGGTGACCAAAGTCTCAAGAATATTCCCCTTTATCATTGTAATTCGTACCCCTATTAAGCGGACCAATAAGGGATCGTAGTCACCCTCTACTTAATCCCAGGGGCCTGTCTATATTGAACGGTCACTGAAAACCGAACCACCAAAATAAAATTAAGAATCATCTTTCAAGTAATTTTTAATTCATATTTCTCCTCCAAAAACAAAGTAGCATTTTTGAGCGAGATTCTGTATAGTAAGTAGTCACCTAAGGCATAAAGAGGCGTTTTGTACCTTTTTCTATAATACCGTTAATGAGTGGAACCTGTATTTAGCGGTTAACCGGTATCAAGTGGACACCCCATGATTTCGTATTTTTTCACAGGAGTTGTTACGGCTTTTCTCCGGGCTGGAGATCCTTATTCAACACCATAGTTTACATGATGAAATCGTTTCTCTGACGATGTGGTCACTTCGGATGTGTATCGCGACATTTCGACTGTACATATACTGCCAGTCTTCCTCGGCTGATGAAGCTGGCAGTATGCAGTCCAAACGTCACAATCCATATCCGAAGTGATCACATCCGAAGTGACCACATCGGGAGACAAACGATTATATTTCTCTTTTGAGAATTTTTATTTTCTTTTTGTAAGGAATTGTCCCAAGAACAGTTCACACGCAGGGACCTGGATAATTTGGGAGACAAGTTCATGCGACTTCTCTCACGAATTCAAACCAGTTCGAATTCGCGGGACAAGTCACAAGGATTACATTTTGGACCCTACGATCAGACCATCTGATGAAAAATTTAGATAGTAGTTTATTTGCTTAGGGTTACCCTAAGCAAACCCTAAGGGACCTAGTTCCTACGAGTCGCGGGCACTAGTCCTTTCACTTGGTGCCGATCTTAATGTAACCGTTCTACAAAATAACATCAGAGAAAACATCGAACATCCGGTTGTTAAAAGGATGGATAAATTTATCCACTGGATAAGTTCATCCGGTGTATAACATGGTTATCCAGTGGATAAAAAGCTGTTGCAAAAGGCACAGAAGCGCGGCGTATAGTTATCCGACGGCTAAACTCGCTGTACAGGCAGTTGCCATGGTGATTACCCAGGAGTTGCGTGATCTTTTAGCTTGCGCGTGCTAGCGGCGAGACAACATTACAGAATATGTTGCTACTTCCTCGGCAAAGCGCGCTAAAAAACCAAAGCTTACACCTGCCGAATGGACAGTTATTTTCGAAGAGGCGGAAAAATAATATCAAAATAATCAAGAGTAAAATTTCTACGACACTTTCTAACAAACACAAGAGTTGAGTATGTGAGGTAATAACTGACAAAGTCAATGCGTTCGGAGTTTCCAAAAGATCTGTCATGGAAGTGAAAGAAAAGTGGAGAGGAATGGAGAGTGGAGCAAAGAAAGAACACAGCAAATTTACCACTACAAGAAAGAAGACCAGATTCCCCAAAGGCTACCACAGCCAAAATTTTCGAGCTTTTGAAAAAGACCCGTCTTTCAGCGGCATTTCGGGGGGTGTCAATTCTGGTAAGTCCACTTACGTCAATACTGAAATATACTGTCTTAATGAATAGGAGTGTTATATCAAATTCTCTTAAGTAATTTTCAAGGAAATGCACGCACCCCTTTACGGTAGAACTGCTCACAAGAACTAAAGAATTAAAGGGTTCATACATTTTGTACAAATTATGTGCAGCACAAGTTTCAAGCTCATTAATTTATTACTGAGAAATAATTTAGCGCCAAATGTAAGTACACAAGACGCGAGGGTGCTAGTCGATATTACATTTGGCGCTAAAATATTTCTCAGTTTTCGTTAAAATAATAATTGTTTCCTATAATTCATTTCACGTTTTGAGCGTGCTCGGCTTCGCATGACTTGTAATTAAAGATCTTATCTTAGATCACTAGTTGTTTGGGAATCATTAATTAAGCCTGGATAAAGGGCTACCTTTAAAACCAGGAGCGGGAAATGGGAGTATAGGGAATTGGGAATGGGGAATCTTCAAAAGTGGGAATTTTTAAAATGGGAAATCTTTAAAATGAAGAATCTTTAAGAGCGGGAATCTTTAAAACGGAGAATCTTGGAAAGCGTGGAATGAAATCGTCCAAATGTATGAGCGGTCTGTGGAAAAGTTGCTCTTTTTTTCTATTTTACGCCAGTGAATCCTTTTAAAATTCAGGTTTGTTGACATAAGTAAAACTACGCAACAGCGGAAATCCCGCCTCAGGTTGAAGTTTGCTCGACGTAACAATTCTGTTTTTGGTTAATATGGACTAATATCAACTTCACAAAACGGAAAACGCTGTAGATCAGACTATTCATCATAATTACTAACAGGGCCGATGGCTGACTAATCATTCAGATCAATCAAAAAAATAAATGTTAAGTGCCACTGCCATCCGCCCATTCCCCATTCCGCCATTCCCTATTCCTCTATTCTCCGTTCCTTATTTTAAAGATAGCCCTTGTTTAATGTCTTAGAAGTCGAGTGAGTGGTAACTTAAGCTAAATTATGATCCCGTCGATACCCGTCCTATCGAAACGGAGCACATCGCGGTCTTAATCTCGAAATTTTAGTCTAACAGTCGTGAGCACGGTTTCAAAAGTCAGTGATTTGAAACTTTTGAAAAGTAAGGTTGAAATTCCAGTAAGTAGTTTCACGTAAAAATTTCCACGCGCGCTGTCCTGTTTACGTAAATACGAGTCGCTTACAGTGTTGACATTGAATACAAATGTGCGACATTTCAGGAAATACATCTTTCATAAGAGCAGTTTTGCTTCGATCGTACTTTTTATACACGCTTAGCGTTTCGTGATGATAATCGTCATGACAATTTCATCACACGGTCGTTATTGATTGATAACAATCGAATACGGCGCTGTGTTGACGGTGAGTGGAGTTAGGGCCTTTCTGCACTAGCGACAAAGTTGAAGCGACGACTCGGGACAAATCCTGGAAATTGAATTTGGAATTCTTTGGCAACTGTGCGGGCCGGTCTTGTGAACAGATCAGACGCGGACGAAATTTGAAGGCTTTGAAATTGTTCATACGAATGCAACAGACGAAACAAAAATTTGCTATAACAAAATTGGTCTTTTGACTTTTTCGGGACAATTCTAATTTTGTCCGCTAGTGCGGAAAAGCCCTTATCTTTAACATTATTGGTAATGACTCGTTAAACATTTCAGAAAGTAGAAAAATGGTTTCGCTTCGTCGTACTTTTACATTAGAACAATAGCGACGAGAACGTAAACTTCACCGACAGGAGGTTGGGAAAACGAACTTCGATGCGCATGCCCAATCGAGCACTACTCGTCTTCCACATCTCCTTCAGGACGCCATCTGCTGCCATCTTGTCGTGAACGTGAGTATGTCACTCTTAAGATTCAGGTAAATTGAACGCATAAAATCGTTCGAACAGTAACGATCTTATCTACTACATGCAATCCGCTATCTACAGTAGCGGCGATCTTATCTACTTGTAAACAATGATGGACGCTTAAGGTTAAGGGGACTTGGCGCGAACCGCAAACGACTAAATGGAATCTGATTTTGTTTTTTTGAACCTAAAGTAATCCTTCAAAAGCATTTGGAAAATTTCTCTTGTTCAAGTAAACTGCAAATAATTTCACATAATTTAGCAAGTTTTCAAGTTTTGTCGCTAGTAAACTTTTACGACAGCGACTTCATTGAACTTGATCTTTCCTGATCTTTCTTGATCTTGTTCGCTTTCTGAAGAGGTACTCGGCGGGTCAAAAACTTTTCCCTTTTTCTTCGCAATGCCCTAAAGCCATTTCATAAATACACTGACGCCAAACTCTTCGGGATGAAACCACGTAATCTCACCAACATCGGAATCCCTCATTTGTCATGAATCTAATACACCATTCAAAGTTAAACAAAGGGTAAAAAATTAAAGACTGCCTCATACATACTAATGAGCTTCTTTTGCGCACGTATTTTGAGCACGTTTTCGAAAGTTGCATGCGTGTGCGCGCCTTTTTAATACGCTTTTTGCGTGCATTTTGGGCCAAGTACCTCTGAGCTGTATTGTATATATCTATATTCGTCTAGCGGATTATTCAACATCATTCACTTCACATCAGCAAATGTTTGTTTTAGTATAATTGCTCAGATGCTTGCGAATTCTATAGGAAGATTAATTACCTGACAAGGAAGTTCCGCGTTAAATTGCACGCAAAAACCAATATCGCACAAATCGTGAAGCGGAGAACAGTAATAATATTTTTGGTTTTTACCCTCAGCGCGCGCCCCAGAAAGCCATTTCAAAGTCAACTGTCAGAAGTGTCATTGCATTAGCAAATAGGAAGCCAGGTCAGTCATACGTGTTTGAATCTTCGACAACTTTATTTCTACCTTATGTTTGTTTTTACATTTGTTTACTCACTTTTTAAACAAGCTTCACACTATCTAATGGATAATAGTGCTATTTCACTGAATTTACAAGCCGTTTATCTTTATCTTTAATTTCCAAATCGTTAGCTCAAGAACGAAAATAATATACACCTCTTACCTCTTTGGTGGCAAAACTGAAAGAAATGTGTCCAAGCAAAAGCACTGAAAGTATAACATTGCAATTAAAGGTATTTATTTCTTCTTCTACATATGGCAATCGACCCTGGCACTTCTTCTGTTCTCGTTTCTTCATCTTGTTCAGTTGAACTTTGGCTTGCCATTTTCTGGGGCCGGGTTCACCGGATTTTCTTGCTGTCTCTTATGTGTCTTCAAGAATTTGTAATTCATTTCAAAACAGGGAAGAACCTCTGGCTCACTTTGAAAAACGCTTTTGTTCAAAAGGTGACAATGGTTTTGAAAACGCGTTACAATAACATTGTAGAAAACTGTTACAATTTGACGATAATTCTTATGTTTATGTAGATGCCAAACAATATCACTTAACCTCGTTTTCAACTCTCGATTCCATGCTTCACTTTGTTGACCAATCAGAATGAGTGATTTTACTCAATTATGCGATTCTGTTGTAAATTTGTTTTGTTATTGACAACATTCTGTTACAATTGTTTTGTCCGTTGGTTTGAAGATAATCAGCCAATCTTATTTCATTCAATCAGCAAAAGCTTCACATTGTTATTTTGAAAAGTGTCTCACAAAACTTAGCAGCATCTTTTGTGCCTTCAAAATTTAGTTTTCTTCTATAGTGTTTATGACTTCATCTGCAACATTGAAAGAACGCAAGGCAGCCATTTTGAAATTTAGTGTCCCTGCAATAATCACCTTCTGCGAGATGATTATGAGGGGATACGATGCAATCCTCAACCATAGAGTGCACATCTCTATTATCACTGGGACAATGATATCAAATAAATATATTGAAAACTCACCACATTTTGTAGTAAACACTGGTATCCTTTGGATCCTCATTTGGGAGTTACTCATTGGGTGACCATTTCACTCCTTTCTAAATCACTTTGTATTTTAGTGCTGCTTTTTATTTATTCATATATTTAGTTATTAAACCATTTTAATCAAATCTTTAGTTGTTTGTAACTTTCATACACTAGGCTTCTTTTTAAAACTGCAAAGTTATGATCTGAGACAGCATCTGCTATAAATATTGCCATAAGTAAATTAAGTGATTGGACAGTTTTCACCCTAAAGTTGTGTTATTCATCTTTGGTGATGTCATCAACAACTATTCACCTCTGAAGTGAGGCAGAAGAAAGTTTATGAATAAATCTTAATCAAATTGCAATGGTTTTGATTATGTCTTGTGAAACTGTTAATATTTGGATTGTTTGCTCAGCTGCCCCATATTTTCAAATCACTGATACACCATTTCCCCGAAAATGTACACAAGCTTAATCACATAATGGTTTTTATTTGGTTTCCTTATATTACTAATACATCAATCAATTGGAATCTTCTATGCCCCCCCCCTTTTCCCAGCAGCCCCCCAAGTATTTGAACTTTAAAGATTGGTTTGTTGAAGTTTCCACCCCAAGGAAAAAATTGTGTTCAAATGCCCCCACCAATTTTTGAAAAAGGCAAAATCAGCAAACATGACTTTCTGCACATTGACAAAGCTTTAAAACCTAGACCTTCTATACCTTTTTTTCTGACCATTTTTGCTTGAGGAAGTGAACTTTTTACCTTAAACTATTCCACATTTAAATATATAATTATCCATATTTAGAAAAACAAAGGGCATTACTATGAAATATTTGTACTATTACATGCAATTAAGTTTATAGGTTATTGATCATTCCATATCATACCCCAATGCTTAATGCAGAAATCTTTACTTACAATGGCACTTTTGGTGTAGTCAATACAAATAACAAAATCTTCAGTTATAGGATGCAAATTGATGTTGAAACCAAACTTTAATTTGAAGTCGTTTCCTCACTTTGTGTTCAACAAACTACGTTCAGTGAATAAAAATTACTTGTTGACATCATGGTTTTTCCTTCCTTTCATATATTTGTAATACAAGTGTGACAATGGGCATCTTGCAGTTTACTGTGTTAAGAAATAGCTGATAAATCTACCACTTGAGTTGTGTAAATTCAAGAAATGACCATATCAAATTCCAACTTCCAGAATGCAAACTTTCTAACAATTACCTCCATTCAATGCATTTGTTAAGAAATGCAAATTGTTTGCCTTCCGCTGAAATTTTCCTTTTCCAAGTGCTACAAATATCAGTGCAATTTTTTCTTTATCTTTCGGTGAAATATTAAAGGTCTTAGGCATGTTAGCAAGCATGCCTAATGCCATATTACTTCAATGCCATTATAAAAGGTAGGATATACATTGGACTATTGCAAATAGCCTATAGTGAGTGTCACTATTTCTTTCAAGTGTATACACTCAATTGCAAAAACGCTGACCCCTAGAAAGCACAGCCAATGGCATTATTAATAGTTACACATGTAAATGATAATCATAATTAGTTGTGCGTAGAATATAGAAGCCATTCATACTTTCCTTAAAAAAAAAAAGATTTCTCATCATCTAAGATTTCCATGAATCAACAACAACATTTATTATTATTATTTTTAAATACATATCTAACAATCCCTACCCACATAATAGTAAAGCTAATCGAGGCAGAAGGGAAACAATAATAAAAGTAAATTCTACAATAACAAGTTTGACTGAACTGAGGAAATGACTGGGTGAGCCTGCTATGAAGAACAGTTAAGGATAAGTTATAGATAAGCCAATTAGGTGTTACTTATTAAAACTGGAGTAAAATTACAACAACAAATGAGACTAAAAAGATTATAATTTTCAAAATTTGTCAATTAAAGTATGGACAACACATGAGTATTCTCTCCATCCATCAAAATGTTCTGCAGCTGTCTATGCAATAGTCTTCAATCACAGGAAAAAAAAATTCATTTTTTATTTTTATTGCTTCTCAAATTGCCTTAGCGATCCAAGGTTTTTCCAGCTGTTTACTGTCACACCTTTATAAAGTTCAGAATGGTGCATGCTTGTTTACCAGCTTATTTAGCTTGTTATAAAAAGTGGAAAAGAACTTAGAGGGATCCTCAGCAGATGGTAATTACTCCCATGTGAGTTCTGACAATTCCTGCAAAAACATTTGCTGAGAGAATTTTGAATAGTCACGGGCTGCCATTTTTCAAGGTTTGGTGGTTTCAGTGGTCGATTTAAGAATGCAAAATTGAGAAAAATGATCAGTGAGATCTGAACCAATATTCCCACTGGCAGTATAATAATCAAATTTGTTTTTAGACCCTTGTCGGTTAATCAATTGTCGGTAAAATAGCATAGCTTTTCAAGCAATTTAAAAATTGCTGAGCGTAATTACAAGTCTTTGACTAAGAATATTTATGTTGATGTCACCAAAGAGGTAGATTGATTTACTAGTGGTACTATATTGATCTAAAGTTTCTTCAAAATATTCTAAGAGGCAGTCAGCAGAATTATGTTGTCTGTAGACAACTCCACAAATAATATTGCTTTTCTTAGTGAATTCAATTTCAAGCCAGTGTCTGAAAAGGCTCATTAGAGGTTTTTTCAATGACTTTGTATCATACATCGTTGTCTTCATACGTTCTACACCTCCAGCAGAAAGAGGCATTGGAACATATTCAAAATTGTAATTTGGTATGGTTGGATTAAAGTCAACATTCTGTCATTAATTCTTGTTTCCATCACTACCAAAACACTAAAATTAATATTTAGTTCGTTTAAAATATGGGTTTGAAGGCTGTCCAAGTTTTTCCTTAGGCTTCATATATAATTGAATCATGAAAAAGTAAAGCATTGATCATGTATCTATGTGGACATTTCCCATAAAGCCATTGGTTCTCATTGTTCACGAATCATGCTATTTACAGTGTGTCAACATTATTGCAAACAAGTGTATGTTTTAGTATCAGCTACCTGTGTATAAATTTTAAAAAGTTGTAAGCAATGTACTCTCTAACAGCATTACCAGTTTCACAGCCGGGGTACTGGGTGTGAAGGTCAGCAACGCACCCTTCATCATCCATGTCCCTGGTTCTGGTTCCCTTAAGTTGACAGTTGTGGTACATACCCTGTCAGGAGCCATCCTCAATTCTGAGTGTAGCACATGTAATCTCCTCTTCAACAATCCAAAAGATTGCTCTATGGTACATCTTGTGATCTTGTGTGTTCTGTTTAAATGCTCCTCCTAAGGTCTTTTAGGGTTGAGGTACAGGGTCATGAGGAATGGTGAGCATGCATAGCCACTATCCCCAAGTAGCACACCATCTGTGATACAAGTCTCTTTAAGGTTACCCCCTATGGCTGATGTCCAGAAAATATGGCTATCATGAGTTGAACCAGGCCATCTAGCCACAACATCAGTAAACATTCCTGTAAAATTCAATTGTATTCAATACACTACAACTGGTTTTTAATTTTTATGTTTTATGTTATGTAAAAAAAAATTTTTGATGCAACTTAGGTGTATGGTATTTCTGCATGTGTCTTCCTTCCCACAAAATTGTCATAATATGAGCATACACATAGGCCCCAATTTTGGAGCAGTAATCGTGGGATCACGTCATTCATTTTGTCAAAACAATCAGCTACCCTATCCCTAGGCAAATTATCCCTTTCTTAATATGGTAAACTTCAAGGCATTCCTTGGCCATGCTCCGTAATGCTTTGTTCCAGTACTTGAACTAACGCAGACCACTAAAAAAATGTCAATATTGGAGAACACATTTAGTGATCACCAAAGAATATTTTCATTGTTTGTCATGTCACCTTTAGAAGACTCAATACCCCTTTGCAAAAAACAAAATCAATTACACCCGACAGCGATAGAATCAAACGGGTGATCGCGCAGTTCGGAAAGTCAATCATTTTAAATCAATTTCATTCTCTTGTTTACACGGTAAATTGTATCTGCGTGAATCTCGTGATCACATATTTGATCACGTGTTGTGCTCAAGACAGTCTGTCGCACACTGCTCCTAACGTGTCAGAAAAGCGTTATACATTGGATGCGAAATTTCTACGGTTTTCATGCTCATATTTAGGATATCTCCTGTTATTTACATGAGATAGTATGCTCAGTAAAGCTTAGGGTTAAACGAACATGTTGTCCTTTGCTAAATCAATAATCAGAGCTAGACATATTTGCTTACCTCGATGGTCGCAGATTGCCTGGACATTTTGATAGAGTGAAATCCTTTCCGGTTCACGAAGTCTGGCTCATTTTCGTGAGGGGCAGTTATTCTAACGTGGGTACCGTCGATGAACCCAATGGCACAAGGGAAACCACCAACTCGAAATAAACCTTCCTTAAGGTCGTCTCGTTCCGCACTAGTGGACGGAAATCTTACGCAATCGCCTATAACTTTGCAGTTGTGGCTTGAGCCACGCAACACACTACTCGACTGACAGTCGACCCATCAAATCTTAGAAAAGTATCTCCGATCTCCTGCAGATACATATTTTCTAAATATGTAAATGTGATCTCTGAGTACACAGTAGCGATCAGAATATGGACGAAAGTATTTTCAGTACTATTTACATAAATGAGAGCGTCGTATGTTAATTTCAGTGTGCATAGCGTAACGATGTGAGAATGACTATGCACTTAACACCGAGAGCTTATGTCTGTTGATTTTTGACTACATCATAGAAGAGAGGATATTCAATAAAGTACTACGTAGCCTGTGTGTTTGTTAGCGCTCGATGTAAAGTGGTTGTAGATTAAACATTATCACTCGCGAGAGAAACCTGTTGTGGTTTACGCCCTGACCATGAAACGAAATGACCGTCACAACCTCAAACAGCGGCCATTTCATGTTTTTACTACCCGATGGATAGAAATTTATACTACCTACCTAACCATGGATAAGTTTATCTGCTGGATAGCGAGTGGATAGCGCTATCCATACATTGAACAGCCGATATGACGCCATGGTTAAAATTTATCCACTGGATAGCGATTTATACAGCGGATAAGTACTTTTCATTCTCTGAACAACCGGGGACAGATCCTAAGAGTGCGACTCAAGCTGACACGGTCCTCAAAAAACGATTTCAACAGCTTTTAAGTTTTTGTACATCGAGTTAAGAGCTTCCTCAAACGAGCTCAATTTATTTTCAGTTTCCATACAGCTTTGTGTGAAACAGTTAAGGTTTAAGATAAAGCCCACAGCTGTAAGCAACATTGAATCTATTACTATAAACCCTTATTAAATAATGCAAGCGAACATCAGATTCTAAGAATTCTTTTGCGATTAAAGCTTGCGCAGAACTCGAAAAAAATCTTTTTAATAGCCTCCAGATTGTTAAACAATGAATGAAAAGCTTCCTTTGAGCCAGCTCGATTCCTTCTCAGTCTTTTATACGGAAACAGTTAAGGTATAGGGCAAGGTTTGCAATAATGAACTAGTCAAACTTATGAAAATATACTTACCTTACAACAGCTAAGAGCGCTTGTGACGTTCTTTATACCTCCACTTTATGATATAGCCTTTCAACGATACAGCCTTATGGTACAGTGGATGAGGCTTCGCACAATCATGCATTATTAATGCCAAGATCGCCCACGGCTTCTGTATATTGACTGTATGCTCTCGACCAATTAAAGTTTTTTATATGCCTGCTTGATAATTCAGTTGTCCTGCAGTTGCATGTCGATTAACGGACGATTCGATTTAAGCCTTGAGTTACTGCATTCCTTTTTTTATTCCAAGCTTTCGCCGATCTACGGCATCGTTTGGGTGTGTTATGAAAACATTCCACTATAAGCAAAATAAAAGCTATGAAGGTGATACGAATAATTGGAATACATAACGAGCGTAGCGATTGTTTCGATATATGAATCTTTTGTCACTTGGCAGCTGCTACACACTAAGTTTAAGGTCACATGTATTAAAATGGCGTCAGGAGAAAAAGTGTAATATTTGAGGATTGTGCACCCTCTTTCGAACACCAGACGCAGAAGGTGCCTTCCTAGTGCTGTTTCCCTCTATTCTTCGTCATTTCAGAATGAATCTTGTGCTCAAAGTGAGAGAAAATGCCGAACGACAACATCAAGTCGGGTGCGCAAATTGCTACGTCATCATCGCCAGTTCCTCGCTCAGGTCAACCTACTACCCCAATTTATCATCAAATTATTACATATAATTATCCGCTACCGATTCTTATGAAGTGCCATGGTGACGTTGCTGGCAACTGGGACTTTTCGACCAGCAATGGAGCGATTTTGAGATAGCAACAGGACTCGATAAGCAAGAAGAATCGGTTCTTTGAGCAACTTTGCCGCGTTCATCGATGGGCAGAGAAGCTTTCTAACTAGAAAATCGACAGGTGTTTAGAAGCCTTGGAAAACTTTAAAGTCACCCCGTCATGAAAGTTTAACCTGGGGATACTAAAAATATTTGCTCCTTTAATAGAAAATATTAGTTCATCACAAAGAGAAGGACGCAACCAAATAAAAATCGCGATTTTAAGACGCCATTATGGAATTGTATTAGTGGCTAATTGAGGGGAAATATATTGTAGTATTGGGAAGAGTCGCATAGCGACGAAGCTCAATAATAATAGCAATAACAATATATTTTTCCCTAACTAGCTAGCCGCCAATGTAATGCGGTATTGGTGTCCCAAACAAATAACGATTCAAAAAAGAAATATTTAGAGACTAATACATTGGCGAGCGTAGATATGGAATTTCTCTTCGAGTGTTTAACTCGATAGCTAACGAGTGAGCGCAGCGAACGAGTGAGATGTCGAGTTGAACACATTTCGCGACATTTCGACAGCATATATACTACCAGTCTTCCTCGCCTGGAGAAGACTAGCAGTATGTAGTCGAAACGTCGCGATCCACATCCGAAGTCACCACAGCGAGAGACAAACGATTATATTTCTCTTAAGAAGTGATTGGATTGCAACGACTTGTCCCACGAACAGTTCGCACGCAGGGACCTGGATAATTTGGGGAGACAAGTCCTTGCGACTTCTCTCACGAATTCAAACTAGTTTGAATTCGCGGGACCAGTCGCAAGGATTTTATTTTGGACCCTACGACTTTTTACCTCTTTTTCGACCATTTTATCGGGAGGGGTACACCATTAGTACTCAGGGAGTGGTGGGATGCAGTCCATCAGTCCTTAGGGAGGGGTGGAAGGCAGACGTTTGTTACTCAGGGAGGGGTGGAAGACGAACTATTAAGTCGACTTGTTCCAGTGCTAAATGACACTCACCGCTTATCACGAATCATTTTTCAGTTGCTTCACGTTTCCCTTTGTGTGGACAGTATATCATTACTATCCTTCTCTTTTCATTGATTTTATCAGACGACAGAGATCACGGAATTTCCGGTCCTTAGCCCTTAACCTAGCAGCATAGAATTCACATGCGCTATCGCAATTTTAACGTTTGCACCTTTACTATAAAAACATTGTTGGTACAGTCGTACAGAGCAATCTTCTCTCTTTTCAGATACTCAGTTTTCCGCCCTAAAGTTAAGTGTCATGTCACGCATTCCACTGTGATGTTTAAAACAGCGCAACTTCAACGCTGGATAATTTTTAGCCCTTTAACTCCCATAAGTGACCAAGACAGAACTTCTCTTTACGATATCAATATAATATCAAGCAGATAAGGGATGAGAATAAAGAAAAATATCAACTTGGGAATGATTGGTGGACCCAGTACTAAATTCTCTGAACTAACATTACAAGAATTGTATGGTTGACAGTAAGGAGAATTACAAATTTGATTTGGGAGTTAAAGGGTTAAATGACTGGTTTGCCTTTTGTGGCCTAATTGTACAATTTTCTTTCACATGGCCACAACCGTCATTAAATCTACACAAGTGCAAATTACATTTGCTCTCATTGTCATGAATCACACTATTTACAGTATGTGTCAACATTATTGCAATCAAGTTTATGTTTTAGTTTCAGCCTCCTGTTTAGATATTAAAAAAATTGTAAGCTATGTGCTCTCTAACAGTGTTACCAATTTCACGACCGTGGTACTGGGTGTGAAGGTCACCAGCACATCCTTCATCATCCATGTTACAGTCCTTTGGCTCTGGTTCCCTTAAGTTCACAGTGAGGTTATGCAAAATGCAGCAAGCTACCATTATGGTGCTACCCTGTCAGGAGCCATCCTCACCTCTGAGTGTAGCACATGAAATCTCTTCGACAATCCAAAAGTTTGCTCCATGGTATATCATGTAATCTTGTGTGTTCTGTTGAAATGCTCCTCCTGGGGTGTTTTGGGGTTGAGATATGGAGTCACAAAGAATGGAGAGTAAGCATAGCCACCATCCCCATGTAGCACACCATATTTGAGACCAGTCCCTTCAAGGTTACCCCCTACAGCTGACGTCCGGAAAATGTGGCTATCATGAGTTGAACCAGGCCATCTAGCCACAACATTTTAAACATTTCCACAAATTCAATTGTATTCAATAAAAATGTTTTTTTCCAACACAACATTCCCAGTAAACATGATTTTCATACAGCTTAGCTACATAGTATTTCTGTATGTGTCTTCCTAATCCAAAACTGTATTCCCGTAAAAATTATCACAATGTGAGCATACACATAGGCCCTAAATTGTGGGCAGTTATCGTGGGATCACTTAATTTATTTTGTCGAAATGAATAGCCTTCTTGACAATATACTAACATGATTCCATTCAGTTTAAGCTGAATTATTGACCTTTCATTGCTTTGGTTGCTTTCAAGATGCCACTTCAAATGTCAAAATAATCACAATCAAGGTACTTGCAAGAAATAGATAACCAGAGATCAAAATACAAAATTCCATGCAAACACTTTAGCCAGAACTGAGTGCGATGAGCATAAAGTGTGTGAATGATCGAATTTAAAGGTAGGATGGACAGACTGTTCTGGGTATTCCCATGAGAATGCCAAACCTCTCTTCATCCCAATGTCTAAACATAAAGATTGTCAATGTGTAAATCATTCATTAGGCAAAGAAAAACAAACTATGAAAACAGTTGAAGAAGACAAAGGGTGTTCAGAACGGGACTGCTGCCAGTGATGAACTATGAGTATGTAACCAACACGTCAAGAAGCAATTTTACCCAGCGAGAAAATGCTCTGTAATGCTTTACTCCAGCACTCAAACCAACACATTCAGTGATCGCCGAAGAATATTTCAATAGCTATCATGTCACCATTCGAAGACTCAATACTCGTTTGTAACCAAAATCGATTGCACCTGATAGCTATAGAATCAAATGGGTGATCACACAGTTCGACCACCTAATCATTTGAATCAATTTCAATCAGTTTTTTACATCATACATTGCATCTGAGTGAATCTCCTGATCATATGTTTGATCACATGTTGTATTTAAGCCATTCTGTCACACACTGCTCCTAATGTGACAGAAAAGCATTACATGCACATAAGACGCAAAGTTCCTACAGCTTTACATTTAAATTATCAAGCAAAAATGCCGTTAAAAGGCAGAAATAGATAGAGTAAAATAAGACATCCTAAAAATATGTCAAAACAGTTCGACGGAAGTTCAAATTTTGAGATACAGAGGTGAAAACCCAAGACTTCATTCAGCTTTTGAGGAGATTTTTTTTTTCTTTTTTTTTTGTAGAAACTACTTTTTCTTTTTCTAAAGGAAAAGAAGGAGGAAATAATCACAAAGTATGCATCAATATCACCTGAGCCCCTCAATCAGCAGTTTTCAGAGAGATTGAGCAAGGAGGAGCTATAAAGGCATACAAGGCGATAAAGGCAATGAAGAAAACAGCACTATTTCCACCTTGTTAGTTTATTGCTTTATTGATCCATTCTTTTCAACCATCCGAATCTAACATGAAATGAATATAATTTATTACAATGAAGTTTTAGTCAGTGTGAATTATCCAATTTTCACCACATGTCTGAGGGGGGCAACTTATTTATTTACCTGTGGATATGTTACTTTAAGTTGGGAATGCCTGTAGATCGGCTTTGTGGTGAAAGGTGAATTTTGTATTCCCAACTCAAGACAGGTGAGAATGAACTGTAATGATACACTCACGTACTACATAACTTTTGTTATCTTATAGAATTGGAACAAACTTCACAACAAGCTGGCAGCAGTCATCCAAGCAGTAGTCAATCTACTTCTAGACGCCATCCATTAATGATAAGATAAGAATCAGTTCCTTGAGTGACTTTGCGTTCATCGATGGGTAGAGAATGTCTTCAGATTCTGCTCAACCTAAACCTTTCGGAGGAAGATTACATGAAAATCGACAGCTGTTTAGCAGCGTTAGAAAACTAATTCGAGCCCAGCAGAATTGAGTGTACGAACGGTATATTTTAAAGCATGTGTATAACAATTCAAATAATCTGTGCAAAGTTATGTCACACTTCTGAAAAAATTAGCCGCGTCCAGTGAATGCAATGCAGCAACAGATGAGATGATCGGTGTCAGGCCCGTCATCGGCTTAAAAGAATTGGGGTGACAAAGTTAGGCTCTTAAGAGAAATATCCCTGATGAAGAAAGCCCTACAGGTAAAATCGCCTCGCAGCAAATGAAGACGATCGTAGGTGCTGGCGACAAACCGACAGAAAACGAAAAAGAAATTCAGCGAAAAGAAAGTTATCTATGGAAGTCTTCGTAAGAAGAGAGATGGAGGAAAAATCGTCGAATTCAGAGAAGATATCGGAAAAGAAGAAATCCGTAGGTCCTTTCGAACCAACATGTTTGGGAATAGCCTTTGCTTATGAAAGATTCAAACAATATCTAATAAACTGACCACAAGCCTTTTGAATCAATATTAAAGTAGCCTCTACTATTAGCTCCTTGCCTTCTCTAAAGAACGTTTTTTAGGCTGCAAAGAATCTGTCAGTTAGGTACAAACCTGGTTCCCAAATACTCTTAGCCGCAGGGGATGAAACCCTTGGGCCAGAGGAATCATGTGGAGTACTTTCCCTGGAGCTGGAGAGCATCGACCGTATGCAAGCCCAGATGGTCACACCAGAACGACTGGGTCAACAAAGATCAAGTGCCAATAAAGATCAGGGAGTGTTGTTCTTGCCGTGACGAGCTGATAGTACATAATGGTGTTCTGTTCAAAGGCTCGAGAGTAGTCATCCCTTAGTTACTAAGACCTAAAGTAAAGTCCAGATTCCATTCCAGCCATATAGGAGTATAGGCTTACCTGCGTAACGATAGAGACACTATATTCTGGCCTGGCATGAATGCAGAAGTGCGTTACCAGATCAAGCAACGTTCAATCTGCAACGAATTTCAAGCTAAGAATCAGAAGCTTCTAATGGAGAGTCATTAATTTCCCGGTTGCCAGTAGAGTCGGAGAGCTTCCGAGCAGTCTAGACTTCATGTGTGCTGACTTCTACTCCGATTTCATGGAATTAGAGAAATTGTAAGAAAACAGCTCCAGTTTCGTAATTGTAATATTCAAGGAACAATTTAGCAGACGTGGCATTCCAAACAAACTAGAAATGGACAACGCTCCTGAGTTTACGAGCTATGAGTTTCATCAGTTTTCGTTCGATTGGGAGTTCACTCACCTATCTTCCTTCCATCATCACCAGATTCAACGAAAAGGGGTAGTCTACCGTGACAATTGTTAATTCTTTGTTCAAAAAGGCTCTCAAAGATAACAAAGACCCGAGATTAGCCCTGTTGGACCAACGAAACACACCAATAGAGTCCTGCATAGAGTTAGATGTCTAGACGCATCATTAAGGTCGTTTTATAATGAAGTATGGCGCAAACACGTGCATGTCACGGCTCCTTTGAAACGGTCTTATTTCTCCTCTTACAACTGCTTTGCTGTCTTCTACTTGGTCCTGGCCTTCTTGGAAGGGAATATAATGACCTTCATGTATTATCGGATTCAGAAACCGAGCAAATGAGACCAGTGTCTATTTTTCTGATATCAAGTGCGGTGGAATCTCACCAAAAGAGTGTAAGCGATTACAGGCTTCTGAAACCGCTAGTTGGATATGTCCCTGCTTGGACGAGATAAAACAACTACCTTTTGCTGACGTTAGTGAGATTGATAGCAGCTACAGTTCTTGCAGTGACACCGACCAGACTCTGAATGAGAACGAAGACCACAACAACACTTGGACGAGTTTTGACACTTTAGTTAAAATGCATCGGAGAAACGTAAAGATCGGTCATATCAATGCCAACAGCATAGCCGGCTTTAAATTTCATGAAATAAAAAACTGGCTTATGCGCGGAAGGTTCGACCATCTCTGAAACTAAGCTGGATGAAACATATCCTGAGAGCTAGTTTGCCATTCAGGGCTTTCGTATGTGCCGATCAGATGGAAATATTTATGCTGGTGAGCTTATGATATTCGTAGGAAATGATCTGTGTTTTATTTTGACTAAAGAGCTTGGAGATTAAAATGGTATTGACAAGTCAAACTTCAGGACTGAACACATCATGCTGAAAGTGAAGGTAACAAAATCCTGGTTCACTGTTATGGCGATTTACAGGCCGCCATCTATTCCAACATCTCAATGGAAATTCGAACTGAGCAGGTTATTTGAAGTTGTTACAACTTTTTCAAACGATGTAATCTGCGTTGGAGACTTCAATAATAATCTTCCTAAGGACGGTGGTCACTTTAAAGATTTACTAGAAGTATACGGTCTCAAAAATTTGATTAAATCACCCACTCGTATAGGCAAGACATCGTCAACTTTACTCGACTTGATTTTAACAAATAACACAAGAAGAATATTTTCATCGGGCGTAGTGGATGCTGATATCAGCGATCATTCTCTACTATATACTATTTTGAAAACCACAGCTCCGCGATTGCGATCGCGCAAAATACAATTAAGAAGTCTAAAGAATTTTGACCAGGATTTATTTTTGCGTGATTTGCATAATGTCACTTTCCACGCTATGGATGTATTATACGGTATTGACGATAAACAATACGTGTTTGAGTCACTGTACCTTGACATTCTAAACAAGCACGCACCACAAAAGCAAGCACACATAAGGATCAATCAATTTCCTTTCATGAATGAACAATGGCATAAAGCCATTCGTCACCGCAACAAACTTTGAAAGAAGTTCACGCATCAGAGGACCGACGCTAATTACGCCGAATACAAGAAACAAAGAAACAAATGCACGTCAATTAGGCGCAAAGCGATTTAAGATCATTTTAAAAACAAGTCAGAGACCGACAATCCACGTGCATTTTGGGAGGCTTATCACCCTTTTATGCATTCGAGGTCAAGTAAACAAGCCAATGACATTACGCTAATTGTAAACGATGTGGTTATAACGGATAAAAAAGAATTAGCTGAATTGTTCAACAACTACTTTGTTCACATCATTGATGATGTACAGGACATTAAAGAACATAACCTTGGACACGAATTCAGTGCACACCCCAGCATTAGAGCAATTGCGGAGGAAAACAGAAGAAAGAACGCCATACATAATTTTAATTTTAAATACACCAATAAGAACCAGGTCGAAAAACTACTACTAAACATCAACGCACGCAAGGCCAGCGGCCACGACACCATAACTCCGCGGCTTCTTAAGGAATCCGCTTCTTGTTTTTGAGAAAATCCTTGCTTCTCAACCAGACCAGTTCTACACTGAACTATTGTCTGACTACATCTCAGCGTATAGGAGACACTATAGCTGTGAAACCTCGTTAATGAGGTAAACAGAAGCGTAGTCTGGATAACAAATTGCTGCAGTGATATCAATGGATTTATCTAAGGCTTTTGACACCATACCGCATGGACTTTTGCTGGCTAAGCTGAAGGCTTATGGGGTAAACAGTAGAAGTTGTATGCTTCTTAAAGATTACTTACACGGTAGAATGCAGCGAGTGAAAGTAGGTGATACAAGCTCTGATTGGCAAAGAAGTCAGGCGAGGAGTACCTCAAGGCAGTGTTCTTGGACCAATGTTTTTTAATATTTTTATAAATAATTTATTCTTACAAATTAAAACTGTACAATTAAATATGTATGCAGATGATGGTCAACTCCACACTGCCGATGCGGATCCGGTATCTTTGGAAAGGCATATCTCGCGTGAGGTAAGCTCAGCAAATGCCTGGTATGAGATCAATGGAATGATAGCAAATCCCAGCAAACATCAAGGGATGATACTAGGAAAAACTGATCATCAGTTTAATTTTCTCAGTAAATGACTCAGTGGAACTTTTTGGCGTTACAATTAATAAAGATCTTACGTGTAAGCAACATGTGTTCTCTATATGTAAAAAGGTAAACAATCAGTTTAGCTTTATGACAAGGTTCGGCAAACTGAGTCTACTGAAACCATGCTACGTCTTTGTAAGGCATTTATACTTCCTCATTTTTATTGTTCTATGGTGTGGCATTTCTCTAGTAAACAAGAATCTGATCAATTGGATTTTTTAAACAAACGTATTCTTCGATTTTTTTTCAAGGATTTTAACTCTGAATACAATAATTTACTTAAAAGGGCAGGAACTGTAAACATTAAGAACAAGCGTTAACATGATTCTTACTATTTTTAAATGTCTACACTTTTTCTGATTATCCAGAATATTTAAAAGATATGTTTTGCTTGCGCTCTAGCACCTATTTTTTAAGAGGACATAATATACTCTGTTTGCCTAAACCACTGACCACTTCTTATGGAATCAATTCCTTTAGTTACTTGGCAGCTATATCATGGAATTCTCTTCCTGACCATCACCGCACTATTTCTGATTTTACTTCTTTTCGACGACTGCTATCTACTGGGTAAAATAATTTACTTAAAAGGGCAGGAACCGCAAACCTTTCTACATCAAGATGATTTGCTAGTTAGTTATCCTATTTGTTATAGAATTAATATTTTTGTTATAATTATTTATTGATGTGGTTTGCTCGAAGATATTCGCACCCGAGTGCTACACTGTAAATTCGAGGGTATGGGTGCCTGTATTATGAAGCAATAAGACATGTTCTATGAAGTAAAATCCAGTTCAGACAATAAAATGCTCCATAGAAATCGGGAATTTTTGAAGCAAGGTGAACAACCAGCTGAACAACCCAAGCCAGTTGAAGGCAGTGACAGCCAGTCTTCATAAAGAATGAAGGATTTTAACTCAGCTAATCCTGAACCGAAGCAAATATCGACACCAAAATCTGTTCCAGTTAAGATGAGTGGCTTTACAAGAGTTGTAAAGAGTTGTAAAGCCACCCTTTTATTTTTAGCCATTCAACACGTCTAACTACCATTTAGTAGTCACCGTCAAAGTCACCGAGGTTCGGTGACTTTGTTGTGTAGTTAGCCGTGTTAAATTTGACTTCAGCTCATACTAACTCACAGCATTCATTTCAGAGACACTGACTATCGGTTATGTTTATATGTTTTGTTTCCGGAGTAAGCTCACTCCAAAAGAGGGGAGATGTTAGGATATATGAATCTTGTGTTACTTGTCACGCTACTTATTCCATACTCCGATCAGTACTGAAAGACAGTTGCTACTGATCACTAAGTTTAAGTGTCACATGTCAACAGCGATGGTAACACACTATAACATAGAAAATCGCTGATGAGTTTTAGCGAGAACAAAAGATCTAAGCAGTCTAGTTTAGCATAAAATGTATTAAAGGTCTCCTAGTTCAATACATTTTTCTCGGGAGTTTTTAAAGTTCTGGCTTCCACTTTCGGATATAAAACGCTTCGAATAATTGTAAGTTGACGGGGTCGTTTTCTTGTAAGAGCACCTTCCCATCAATGCTTTGATTGTGAATTGTCATTTGGCTCGTTAGGATGTGTCTTTTACGGACGAAGTGTCTCTGTTCAAGTGTTGTCGCACGAAGTCATGTGGTGCTTCCGTTGTAGAGTTTCCTTTTTTTTTTTACATCCCATGCATTGTGATTAGATACCCAGCGTTTTCTGCAGGCACAGGTTGGTGCTTGAGATGGGTTAAAAAGTTGAACGGTAACATAACGATCCAAAACAAAGATACAGCTGAGGTATTTAGTCTAATGAGTATTTGAACATGCATCAAAGCTTTGTCCCATCACCATTACTTTTGGAGTAGATAAAAGTGAAATTCTTATATCAAGTGATAGGTTGCATTTAATTTTGACAAAATGCCATGAAAAACAAAAGCAGTTGGTTATAAGGTTAAAAAGCCGGAAAACTCTCATGTGCAGTTAACTCCAAAAATGGTTTGTGAGTGAAAATTTGAATGGTGGCTGTATCTGCAACTCTTTTATCAACTGTTTCAAGTAAAGGAAAAAAGTTATTTCAATTAAAAGTGATAACAACGCGAAGTAACAGTATTTCAAGTACCCTGTTTAATATTGCAAAGTGCTTAAGCATTGTCCTCAAGAAAATCCTGTATAAACTTTCCTAAAAAAAGGAAAAGTTCAGTGAATAAAAATTTAAATGGAAGGCTAAAGCAAAATAAAAGGTTTGACTGGTCAATGCTATAAGGACAAACCTTACTTTGTGTCATCATTATTGAGGAGAAATCAGATCCCAATCACTCTCAGGGGTTAAGGGGTTGAGCAAACCCTGTATTCAAAGTTCCCAAAAAATCAGGGCAGTAAATAGAAACGTAAAAGGGAAGGCTGAAACAAAAGAAAAGGTTTGACTGCTCGATGTTTTGAAAACAAAAAACAAAATATTTTCTGTTTACTTTATGTATTTTCTGTTTGCATTCCCTTAAGAATATTGTAATTTTTCATTCCATTTTTTTTATTTATTTTAAGGATGTCATTTACTTTTTTTCTACTTCCTAGTTCTTTTGTAGGATATCTTACTAAAATTGATTGTTGATGTTTTAAAATAAATATATATTTCCCAATGAGAGACAAAAAACAAGCCAACAACAGGAAAATGGAAATATACACAGGAAGTCACACATACAACACGAGCCAACCAAATTATAGACAAGTCTTCGGCAATCACCAATTTACAAAACAAACAAAATGTTTAAACAGCCTTCGGTGGTCACCAAGCCAGCACATATTAGCGTACTTTTTTGCAATCAGGCGGAAAAAAATCAAACAGAGGAGCTCACAGAGTTTTTACCACACAAAATCTACAAGCCAAAAAATGTCATATAACTCAACATTGTTCAACACAGTTCAATGAAGTAACAGCTTTAAACTTAAAAAGAATTGATTAAAAAGAAATGACCGATTAGATTGACCCCAAATAACACCTGGTATAAACTGAGCCCCGTATTAATAAGAGAAAAAGACCTCCATTTGTGAGGTCAATTTATTACAAGCTTACAGAGAAAACGACGTTAGTTTTGGTTTGTTTTGATACATTTCGAAGTCATTATGGCGGTCAGCCCAATTTCCCGGAATTTTAATGAATGAAATTTCAAACAATCACGTTTACGAAGTAGTAAATAGTTACACTCACAGACAATGGATACAACAAACATCTCACATGGACAGCAAAATAGTAAATAATAACCCAATTTAGCTTACATTGACCATCCCTTGGTAAGCAAGCAATAGCAACCCTCGCTAAAAAGAGCAAAGAAAGCGAAGCGCCTCTTATGTCTCTAAGTGATGTCATACTGGCTGTGATTATTCGTCGTCGGCTCATAACAGGAAACAATGGAGTCACCCCTCCCTCCTGAAGAGTCTAGCGACTGGTTTGGATGAGTTCTTGTCATTCCCTCTGATTTACATTATCAACTCAGTTAATATAACAAAATTATCTTGACTAACTAACTGACTAACTATTACCAAATAACAACATTATGACCTCAGTTGATAAAATCAAACTATAGGCATATCGGGGTAATTTGGTATTGTCAATTGAGTTAATAACGTAAATTGGCCACCATAAAGAGTTTCAAAGCTGACGTTTTGAGCGTTAGCCCTTTTTCAATAGTTCTGACGAAGGGCTTACGCTCGAAACGTCAGCTTTGAAACTCTTAACGGTGGCCAATTTACGTTATCAACTCAGTTGATAATACGTTACACTCTCATACCGACGCAGCACCACACTTTCTTTAGACACGTATCCCCTTTAAGTATTTGAATATCAGTTTAGTGGTAAGGAACGTCACGCCATGGTTTAATCTACTTGGCTGAGGGGACTTAACCAAAATTTGACAAAAACCTGCGTTATTGTTAAAAATAGCGATTTATTATACCTTCTATTCTATATGAAAATTAAATAAAATAAAAACATGATAGCTTAGATTGGAGGTGTAGATATAACATCTCTGCTCATGTCGTCGTGTTCACCCGAAATCGACCCTCTGAGTTGTTAAGCTTTCGCAGGTTCAAGGCATGACAAGCTAAGTGCATTGCGTCTTTGTACATGTTAAAAGTTTTCGGGCTTTCTCTTTGAAAATTGAGGAAAATAAAAATCACATTACTTGGTTCCAACGTGTGGGAAGGACGCTTCCGAAAATCGTGGAAGCCTTTTACTTCATGTTGTTCAACATGTTCACTTGAAATCAGCCTTGCATGTACAATGCTTTCGATGGTTCGAGCCAAAAATCTAAGCTCGATTTATATTCGTTTTCAAAATTACTTTGATTTAGAGATTTAACTGATCAAAACCCGGAGGGCGTAAGTCATATGATGTGCATCAAAATTAGTCAATCGTTTTCAACTTGATGACTTACCTATGCTGCCGTAAATGTTTCTGCTCAGTGTTCATTGTTGTCTGAATTCGGCTTTGTACGAGGCATAGACGAAATGGGCGGTCAAGCTACGGATTTAAATCAAACTTACAAGTTTACTTTTCGTTGTAAGAATCACTTTGGTCCTCTTCAGTTAAAGTCTCTTTTTTGTGCACGTTTAGGCTTGGAAAAACCAAATAATAATTTACCCTTTTAGCTGGAAATATGAGCTCACTGATATACACAGGTCCAATATGATTACATATGCTAGTCTGAACATGACAAAATATCAATCTGATCCAATTATTTCGTAACCAAATGAGAGAAAAAAGTTACAATAGACTGATTGTGGTTTTGATCAAGTAAACTCTCTATCTTCGTGGAAAAAAGGTACAGTTACTGTGGTGACTGACAGAAAATATCCATATAGGGATGAGCAAATATCATTATGAGGAGGTCCGTCATTTAGCAAGGAAAGTCCTTCCTGAGTGGGTGCTGATTTCCAGGAGAGGGACGAGAGAAGTCAAATTTCAACCAACGAGATCATTTTATAACTTATAGCGATTTAAGATTCCAAACACAATCAAAACTTTTCGGGGATTTGACGTTGGACGGCGCCATTTTGGAAACAGCTTAGTCATTTCGCAAAAATTATTTTACGATCGAGAATGTGTTTTAGTGCTGCCAATTGTTCCAGTAGATCGCCAAGAGATGGGAAACAGTGAGGGAGACGTACTTTATGTTACAGATAAGTCGTCAAGCCTGCTAAACAAGATGAAATTTGTGACTTTCGATGACCATTTTTTTACTAGTTTGACGATAATTTTCAAAAGTTCAGTTTTCGCTAAGGAATCTCAAACCGCGGCATGGGTCAAGGAAGAGGGAAATTAAGTGTTAAATACGAGGACCTCGTCCACGTACTCCCCACAGACCGAGCCTAAAATCCGTCTGTAATTTAATGATCCTTCACAAAAAGTAACCCAAGAAGTTAAAACGGGAAGTATTTGTTTACAGTTAAATCAATTTGTAATTTTCATTCGCGTAATTTCTGAATTCTCCAAAACAATTTGTTTCTTGTAAAACGTAGAGCGACGTTTTGAGTTTTACTACGAATACAGTACGATGAATCGTACTGACAAGTCCACTGAATCTGAACATTTCTAACGTAAATTGCACAACAGAAACTGAAGAAGTTCAATAAGTAAACGGTGCATTAAATCTCCTTGAGCACGTGTCAAGAAGAGGGTCTTATTTGGAAGCATTCTCTCGGGGAAAAAAAGGCAAGACTTAAACTCGCCATTGAAGCAAACAAACGGACAGATTCTCGCGACTTCACGACATACATTTAAATTTAATTATTGTGAATTTCCTTGCCATTTAAAACTGGATGAGATATATCTTCCTGGATTAATCGTCGATGGAGGTGAAGAATACTTTTCGTAACATCACAGACCGTTTCTGAAGAATAAATCGTCGTGAAATCGTTCTGGTGTGTCCTTCAGGGCTTGTGTACGGTCTAGGCTCTCCAGCTCTAAGGAGAATACTTCAAATGATTCTTCTGGCCTGGGGGTTTCATCCTGTGCGGCTCCAGGCACACGGTCAGCTAACAGCTTACTACTCTCTTCATCGAGGCTAACTTGATAGAATCAAGCTATATACTCCATATTTTGCATCAAGTTTTCAAAATTCGGGTCATCTACAATCAGTCCTCGCATCTCCAATATGTCCTTATCCTCTGAAAACTTCATGATACTTGCTACACAGTTGTTCCTCTGACAGGGAGTTTTGCAGTGGGGTCTCACTTCTCTTATGTACGTTCTCGGGGACGCTGACAATCAGAAGAATGAGTTGCAACATTTTACAGGTTGCAGCTGGTATCTGATGACTTAAAACTTCGGAATCTATCGTTTGTCATTGTGTCTGACATGTAAGTCGTTTTCACCACCTGGCTTTACTTTTGTACCCCCAAAGAGCTTCAGTTTAATTGAGGAGCTATTCGTGAGTGGGTCCCCCTAACTGTGTGATAGAAAGGTCGTCCAAGGAAATTTCATAATAGGCAGCTCAATTGTCTATTTGACATGCCAAGGTTGTTATGAAGTCTTCGTCAGCCGATTTGAAGAAACTGATATCTGCAAGCCACTGTTTTGCTTTAATTTGGACCAGAGACACAGTTTCCACTTAGGCTGAGGAAGATAACACAGACACAAGGTTTGTTAATTGATGATATCATGCAAGAACCGAATTCAATAATAATGAACGTTATCGTGCCGAGTTAAAAGTCTGTCTAGTTTCTAGGCCCCTCGTTCGTGTGGTGTCCTCAAAGTATTGCGAACTCAGAGAGATGTGTCTTCTTTTGTAGATTGTTTAAAAATTGTATGATAAAACGATTATCAAATTCGGTTTTTGCATGCTATCATCAATTAACAAACCTTGTGTCTGTGTTATCTTCCTCAGCCTTCGGCTTCGGCGTATAATTCAGATCTCGGCATTGATAATTCATGATATTATGCTCAACTTCATCCAACAATTCTTTTAGCTCTCTGTTTAGTATTCGTGCCATTTTGTACCTTAAGACTTTATCATTTTATGGAGGTGTAAAGAACGTCACAAACGCTCTGAGCTGGGTGAGGTAAGTATATCCGAGTGAGTTTCAGTAGTTTATAGTGGTAAACCTTTGATTTGTTAGGCCGAGCCTGTTTTATTCCAGTTCAGAGAATCAAATCCAACTGTTTTTTGGGAAAAAATGTTTACAAACGAGAAAATGTTCCCGGATTAACAAGTTGGACTGAAAGAAGGCTGCATTGCACTGATTTTCTATTGCGAGTTTAAAAAGTACTGTCATACAAGTTATAAAAATGCAATTCTAGAATATGATTACGTCTTCCATGGAAGACATAATCATAACATAACAGGAAATGACAAAGACATAACAGGAAAACAGAATGTTCATTAGCGTGTCAATCAAGGTTTAAATATCGCGTTTTTCCGGCGTTAACCGACCCGTGACAACCCATAGAAAATACCAAGGTACAACACACTAGAAAATTAGGAGAGAACATCTTGAAAAACGGAATGTTAGCCAATGTAATGCTTGTGCTGGAAAACTCGTGTCGAATATCATGTTTTAACCGAATTAGCCGCTTCAAGAAAATAATAAACAAAACACCCTGATAAGCCACGCTGGATAACCAATGTAGAAATGTTAGGAAAAGAGAGTGTAAGAAAGAGTTTCCAGTCCCCAGAAAACATGCCATGAACGCCATGTCTTTCTCGTGAATACCGAACATGCCGCGCGTTCCCCGTAAAAAGGAAAACAAAATTTGAACAAGAAATTTCCCGGCCTTCACCGTTTGGTAAAACTGTGGGCGAACGAGAAAACAATTGATGATGAGTTGATAACGTAAATTAGCCACTGTTACTAGTTTCAAAGCTGGCGATTTGTGCGTCAGGCCTTTGTCATAGCGAATGGAGGAATTGTGGGTTGTGTGTGTTTATATGCAAAAAATGGAGCTACTCTTTTGGTGGGAACATGGTAACGAATGGTCTCCTCCATTCGCTCTGTCGAAGGGCTAACGTTCAAAACGTCAGCTTTGAAACTCTTAACGGTAGCCAATTTACGTTATCAACTCAGTTGGTAATAGTTACCCCCTTTATTCATTTGAAATTTCAAGACAGACAGTTCCCTTAACATACCAACAGAATGATATGATGGCCTTTTCAATGCATTTCATTACAAATCTATCGAGCATTACTCCCCTTACCGTTCGCTGTATGAAAACAAAAGCTAATGGTCACGACAAAGGCATATGTTTTCTGCTGTGGAACTGATAACTCGAGGCCAATCATTGATGTTTGTGCCTGTTAGTGCGGGATATCCAAAACATTGCCCATACCCAAGGTCTTTAAAGAACAAAAACAAAAGGTGGAGAGATTACATCAATACGATTCGGCAGGAAGCTCCTTTAATTTACAGAAATCGGACTTTATTCGAAGATTTAAGGGAAGAATCTTGAGGGTTACGTTATCAACATGACAACATATTGCATGAATGTAACACGGTATCAAAACATTGCACCATACAGTCATTTTGATTTTCAGACAGAGATGTAGTTGATGAGGTTAGTGAAGAGATAAACTATAGTTCAGCAATTTTTCCTATTCTTTCTTATTCTAGGCCCAATCAGTAGATAAAATGCTGAACCTAATCAATTATAAGCCACTTTGTTTATAAACTTTTTGAATTGTAACAAAGTCTCAACAAAGTGATGTCCGTGAGGAGAAGTTCGACTGAACTGCTATCACATCGGGAATCAAACCACTTTTCACTTGTTGGTCGCACTCAGTTTATTTGCCTGGGAAGTATTTCCTGATCCACAATTTTATCAATTATATCTGCGAGTAAGTACTTGCACTATGATTGGGGAGTTTAACGGGCTATATGAAACAGTTCAGGTTTTTTTAATGTTTCGGCTTTTCGATTTTTCTTTTTCGATCTTTTCGAAGAGATTTCATGACCTCGTTTTCTCGATCCGTATTTTCAGTAAGTTTGGGAACCTCGTTGAGGGCCATCCGAGGGGAAAAAAACTCGTTCCGAACAGAAATAGAGGTCAGTAAGAGGTCTTTATCTTCACCAATAAAAATTGTACATTAAATTATTGTAACCACCCGCGTTTTAAGATGCTATAGGGTGAATAAACTCTTCGGAAATCAGCCATGGTAAAAATATCGCACAAACGTGGCCTTAAATTCATAACAATTATGAGGGCTTCACAAAAGGCTGCTGCGTTGATTTTCAAAAAAAAAATTATTACATGATTCGAGAATGTCTTTTTGTGGTGCTACAATTGTTGCTATCTAAAAAGATCGTAAAACGATGAAAAAAACAGCAGACGTTTAATAAGTCACAGTTAAACAGCCAGGCTTCTAAGCATGATTCAAAATGGTAACGGTCGTTGTCCATTTTTACACAAATGACGATAAATTCCGGAAGTTAGTTTGCCTCAGGAGGGAGGGGGTGACCCCATGGTTTTCTGGTATAAGCGGGAGACAAAGACATGAATATGAAAGCAATCTTCGCGGTAATGAGCACTACTTAAGCAGAAGTGAAAATAAGGCCTGAAAAAAACATTTATTTTTTTTATTCTTTATCTGCAGTTCAAATATATGACTTTCATATATTCACAGTCGTTTATTCATCACTTCACGGGTTTATTTAGAACCAACATAATCACAAACTTCTAGTTGGCTTCTTAGCTCAGTTGGTAGAGCGCTGCACCGGTACCGCAGAGGTCATGGATTCAAATCCCGTACAGGCCTGAATTTTTTTCAGGCCTTATTTTCACTACTGCTCAAGTAGTGTTCATTACTGCGAAGATCGCTTTCATATTCACATGGGAGATTGTTGTAAAGAATTGCATCTCAGCCCGTCGGCTGAATTATGCCATTCTATAGACTGATAAAATTATAACAAATCATTTTCGGAGCTAACTGAACATTAAAGTTTTAGACAAAGTCGCAAAGCGAGTGGTAATTACCCACGTTGGAATCTTTGGAGTCTTTTCTTGTGATTCTTGCAGCTACTTTCTGTGTCGTCGAGCTCTTCCTCAAGTTTCTGTCGCTTGGTAATTTAATTCTTTAAAGATTCTTCTAGCGCTCGTTTTCAATAAAGTAATTATCAAGCTCGTGATAAAATAACTTGACAGAATAAGTGACACCGAAACCTCCACTTTTCTTCTTTGCTTGCTTTAGCTTTGCACACATAGTCCCAATCTTTTTCCTTCAGACATTTGTTATTCGATTATTGACGATGATGTCTCTAATGCCCGTTTGTTGCATGATTTTCTCCACAACTGCAGCGAAGGTAGATCCGCCACTCCCCTCTCCATTCTCTTTGGCAATTGTGTAGAAGAGATAGCTGAAAAATTGATAGACACGACCGGTAGCAGATATATTCGAGACTTATAATTACTAGCAACAAAATTTTAGTGTTATACGAAATTCCGTATCTATGAGAACTAAAGGAAAAAAATAAAATTGGTTAATTTATTTGTGAGCTACCTACTTGTAAATACTGCATGTAAACGAAGGTAATGATTGGCCAGAAAATCCTGATTTTGGACCCTCTGATCTTTCTCCCACGGCTTTTACGGATCCGCAGAAGACCAGATGTAAACCCAGGGGGAGTGCTCCAACTTGAGCGGCCATTTGACCCATCGAAATCGGTCGCAAACTAGACAAATTGTATACCAAAATAAAGGAAATTTTTCGCTCCATTCGAATATGGCGGTACAATTGAGATCCGAACATGTGCAAAAGAGCTAGGACCCATTCTTACGCGCTAACCGTGACACGACACTTTGGAAGCCTTTGAAAATTGCCTAATCGTAATTTTGAAAAATAAATTTTGACCCATTAAATCCTAAAGCTTTGGTATTTCAAAATAACTTGTAAAGTAGCTTTAATATTCGTCTTTTAGATTTTGTTGACAAAATTAATCACTATCAAAACGTCTCTTAGTAATCGAGCCAAAGGTTCCAAATTTTGTGTGTTCTTGAGTCAGACAGTGGCAGTGAGGCAGACAGACAGTGACAGTTCACCCCATCTCAAGCACTAACCTATGCCTACAGAAAACGCTGATCATCTTATTACAAGCAAGGGATGTAAAAAAACTCTACATCGAAAGCACCACATGATCTCGTGCGACAAGTCTTGAACAACGACAATTCGTCCGTTAAAAGACACATTCTAATGAGCCAAATGACAATTCACAATCAAAGCATTGAAGCGTTTTATAACCGAAGGTGAAATCCTGAACCGCAAAAACCCCCGGGAAGAATGTATTGAACTAGGAGACCTTTTACTCTAAACTAGACTGCTTAGACTTTTGTTCTCGCTAAAACTCATCAGTAATTTTTCATGTTATAGTGTGTTGCCATGCTGTTAAGACATGCATGTGACTCTTAAACTCCAGGCGGTGTGCGCACTCTGATTGCGTTGCATCATGGTGGTAAAACGAAAAATAAGTCATTTCTATTCTGTTGTGGTCGAGTGAACATCTCTGGTAGCAGCATGATAGCGTGAATAAATGTGGAATATAATGGAAATTCACTGTCTGTTGCCGTTCCTTCGAAAGTTAAAAAGTGTTTGCGGGCCTGTGCGACTCCTGTTATTCCTCCTTGACAAATTCGTTGTTAGTAGGTAATTGAAGAGATTCAGAAAGAATCGAAACTTCAGTCTTGCCCGAGAATCTATTTATTTGACAGCAGTTACACACACAGCCGATGGCTGTGTGAATAATATCAAACTCGTGAGTTGTTTAACGGGGTATCGCTCCTTGATATGCAAACGCATTCCAAAGAGGCAGCGACCTTCTAATACACGAACTATTTTCCATGTCATACACTTAAACGCGTGAATACGGGATTCGCGAAAGGAGAAGCCTTACGCCTCCTAGTACCAAATTCGTCACGCTCAACGTTTATTAAAAAAACGTACAGACTTTTAGATATGCTTAAAGAATAGAGAATACCTAGAATAAGGTTTTGACAAACGTATCTCTGAAGTTATTTTCTGCGGGAGAGACTGATACTTTAAAAAAAAAAAAAATAGCGCGCACACATGAAAATATTACCTTTTGTAACTCAATCTCATCCGGCTTTGCCAAACCTCAAGAACATACAGATGGGGAAATGACACCTTAAAACTAACCTTTAATATCACATCGCAAATGGAAGTCATTAAAGGATATCCTAATAACAGCTAAGCTTTCAGGTTAGAAGATTTAAAAGCGCAAGCGAATGGCAGGAGTCGTTCAAGCTATCAATACCTTTTAACGATCGACTACCTTTTGCTTTTCGGCTTACCCGGTGTGTCGCCGTGCGCATTGTAGAGTTATTCATTGGACAAGTGATTCCGTTCATAGCTCAAATTTAACTGTCCTTCATTCAGTGATCAAGATAGTAGATTCACCATACAACACTCGCGATAAGTTAATTTCCTTTTACTTAGGAAAGTAGATTTACAATACAATTGAGTATATAATAGTAACGCTGTGTAACGCAACAATAAGCCTTTTCTCGGCCATAATCGGTCTCAAACACCCGCACTTAAAATGCGGGAAACACATGTACCGTTGGAGAGCGTTTGAGAGCGTTTGGTCAGAGCTGTTAAAGAAGGATCAAAGCAGCCATCCAAATCTTTGGAAGGCTCCAAACTACGACTTACATCAAATTTGACCTTCTTGAAATCCGGTCTCAAATTAAATACAAAAAAAACAGTGATCACGTTTGTCCTTGAGAACCATACAATACGCGACAAATACGAACAAAAAATACTTTTACACATTCAGAATAAATCAAATTACATTTACCTATGGTGAAAGGAAAAAGGAACGGCCTAACTTTTACGGAATGTTCAGTCAAAATCTGCCGAATTCTGCTGCTTTCACCGCCATATTGAAAATGAAGCTACCACAACGCACGCAATCGGAGTGCGCACACCGCCTGTTTAAACTCAGTGATCAGTAGCAACTATCTTTAATGACCACAGAAGGGAACAAGTTATGTGACAAGTAACGCAAGATTCATATATCCTAACATCTCCCTTCTTCTGGGGTGAGCTTACTTCGAAAACGAAACATATAAACATAACCGGTAGTTAGAGTCTCTAAAATGAATGCCTAGAGTTCTATTGAGCTGAAGTCAATTATCACACTGTCAACTACACAACAAAGTTACTGAACCTCGAAGGTGGCTTTACAACTCTTGTTCCAGTTTTCTTGACTGGAACAGATTTTGGTGTTGAAATTTGCTTCGGTTCAGCTAACTTAAAATCCTGCTTTGAAGTCTGGCGTTCATCTTTATAAAGACTGGCTGTCACTGCCTTCAACTAGCTTGGGTTGTTCAGCTGGTTGTTCAGCCTGCTTTAGAAATTCCCGATTTCTATGGAGCATTTTGTTTTCTGAACTGGACTATACCACATGAGACATGTCTGATTGCCTCTCAATACAGGCACCCATCTAATAAGGTTGATTCCTCTGAAGAGGTACAACTCTGACCTCTTGCCCAACTTAAATTTCTGATAGGGTACAGGAGGAGCGATGGTGATACTATTTGGCCTTAATTTCAGCTTTGAAGTCACCTTTTCTGGGATCTTGGGGTACAGTAGGTTACAAGCTGTGGAAAGTACACTCCTGATCAGTCTAGAAATCAAACTCTGTGCAGGCTTACTTTCCAGAGACTCTATTGGTGTGTTTTGTTGGTGCAACAGGGCTTATCACTGGTCTTTGTTGTCTTTGAGAGCATTTTTGAACAAAGACTGGACAATTTTCACAGCAGACTCCCCCTTTCCGTCGAGTCTGGTGATGTGATAAGGAAGATAGGTGAGTGAATTCCCAATCGAACGGAAAGTGATGAAATTCATAGCTTGTAAACTGAGGAGCGTTGTCTGTTTCTGGTTTTTCTGGAATGCCACGTCTGCTGAATTGTTCCTTGAATATTTCAGCTACGGAACTTGAGCTGTTTTCTACCAATTTCTTTCATTCCATGAAATCCTAGTAGAAGTCGACACGCATGGAGTCTGAACTGGTCAGAAACTACTCGAATTTACGGGCGGTCAGAAAATTCGTGACCCTGCCATGGAAGCTTCTAATTCTTAGCTTGAAATTCGTTGCAAATTGAAGGTCACGCTCTTCTGTATTCATTCTTCGGAGCCTGACTTTGTCACCTTGATTCTTTAAGCCGCTAACAAGCCTTTCCCCGATCAGCTCATCTGTTAGTGCACCGTATTCGCTGGACGCGGCTAATTTTCTTAGAGGTGTGACATAACTTTGCACAGATTGTACGCTTTGTGTTACACACGTATTAAAACATACACTAAATTCTGTTGGGCCTGGATTAGTTTTCCAAGGCTTCTAAACAGCTGTCGATTTTCTTGTTAGAAAACTTCTCTGCCCATCGATGAACGCGGAAAAGTCGCTCAAAGAACCGATTCTTGTCGCTTATCGAGTCCTGTTGCTATCTCATAATCGCTCCATTGCAGCTCGAAAAGTCCCAGTTGCCAGCAACGTCACCATGGTACTTCATAAGAATTGGTAGCGGAAAATTATATGTAATAACTTGATGATAAATTGGCGTAATAAGTTTACCTGAGCTAGGTGCTGGCAATGATGGCGTAGTGATTTGCGCACCCGACTCCACGTTGTCGTTGTCTGCCGGAATTTTCTCACACTTTGAGCACAAGATTTATTCTGAAATGACGAAGAAAAGAAAGAAACAGCATCAGAAATGCACCTTCGGCGTCTGGTGTTCGAAAGAGGGTGCAGAATCCTTAAATGATATACTTTTTCTCCTGACGCAATTTTAATACATGTGACCCTTAAACCTAGTGAGTAGCAGTGCCAAGTGACGCAAGATTCATATATCGAAACAATCGCCATGTAAGGAAACTTATTGTCCTTAAAAAACTCTGATTGGTCGAGAGCATACAGTCAACAGACAAAATCCATAAGAGGCCTTGGCGTTGATAATGCATGACTGTCCTCAACCTCATCTAATCGTTTTAGCTCTGTGTATTGTATTCGTGCCACGTTGTACCATAAGGCTGTATCGTTAAGTGGAGGTATAAAGAACGTCACAAGCGCTCTTAGCTGTTGTAAGGTAGGTATATTTGCACAAGTTTGACTGGTTCATAGTTGTAAACGTCGTCATACACTATAATAGTTTCGGCATGGAAGACTGAGAAGGAATCGAGCTGGCTCAAAGGAAGCTTTTCATTCATTGTTTAATAATTTAGAGGCAGTTGAAATAATTTTTTTCGAGTTCTGCGCAAGCTTGAATCGCAAAAGCATTCTTAGAATCTAATGCTCGCTTGCTTTACTTAATTAGGAGTTTATAGACGTAGACGCAATATCGCTTACAGTTGTGGGCTTTTTTTCAAACCTTAAATGTTTCACACAAAGCCGTATGGAGACTGAAAAGAAATTGCGCTCGTTTGAGAAAGCTCGTAACTCGATGTACAAAAACTTAGAAGCTGTTGAAATCGTTTTTTGAGGACCGTGTCAGTTCGAGTCGCACTCTTGGGATCTGGCCCCAGTTGTTCAAAGGATGGATAACTACTAATCCGCTGGATAAATCGCTCTCCAGTGGATAAATGTTAACCATTGCGTCATATCGGTTGTTCAATGTATGCATAGCGCTATCCACTCGCTATCCAGTAGATAAACTTATCTATGGTTAGGTAGGTAGTATAAATTTGTATCCATCGGGTAGTAAAAACATGAAATGGCCGCTGCTCGAGTTTGACGGTCGTTTCGTTCCATGGTCAGGGCGTAAACCAGAACAGGTCTCTCTTTCGAGTGATAATGTTGAATTTACAATCACTTCACATCGAGCGCTAACAAACACGCAGGTACGTAGTACTTTATTGAATATCCTCTGTTCTATATTGTAGTCAAAAATCGACAGACATAAGCTCTCGGTATTGCGTGCATAGTTTATTCTCACGTTGATACGCAATGCACACTGGAATTAGCATACGACGCTCTCACTGTTACGTAAGTAATACTAATAATACTTTCGTTCATGTTCTGATCGCTACTCTGTACTCAGAGACCACATTTATACATTTAGAAAATATATATTATTTATATAGAAAGATCTGAGTTTTGTTTTTTTTGCAACGCACCGACTATTTTGTGAAACGATCTGACTAAGGACTCTGACCCTGGAACGGAATGACTGGATACCTCGCTCGACAGCTACATCTTCTTTGGTGTAACTTGCCCGAAAACCAACGTCGTATAAAGCGAAGAATTTTCGCTGCCAGCTGGATCGCTTAAAGTCTGATGCTGACTCTGAATTGAGACCTAGGTTTCGTTTTGGACGAGAAGCAATACAATACATCGTTAACCTTGCTGCGTACGAAATAACATCACAAACAGATAGGAACAATGCCGTCTCAGCCGTAATGCAAGTCCTTGTCGGGTTCGTTTCTGCAGGAGATCGAAGATACTTTTCTAGGATTTGACGAGTTGACTTTCACCCGAGTAGTTTGTCGAGTGACACATGCAATGACTGCAAAATTAGGCGATTGCGTAAGATTTCCGTCCACTCGTGCGGAACAATACGACATTAAAGAAGGTTTGTTTCAAGTTGGTAGTTTCCCTTGTGTCATTGGGTTCATCGATGGTACCCACGTTAGAATAACTGCCCCCACGAAAATGAGCCAGACTTCGTGAACCGAAAAGGATTTCACTCCATCAAAATGTCCAGGCATCTGTGACCATCGAGGTAAGCAAATATGTCTAGCTCTGATTATTGATTAAGCAACGGGGAACATGTTCGTTTAACCCTAAGCTTTACTGTGCATACTATCTCATGTATATAACAGGAGTTATTTTACCCTGAATGTGGGCATGAAAGCCGTAGAAATTTCGCATCCAACGTGTAACGCTTTTCTGACACGTTAGGAATAGTGAGCCTCAGACTGTCTTGAGCACAACATGTGATCAAACATGTGATCACGAGATTCACGCAAATACAATTTACCTTGTAAACATCTGAGTGAAATTGATTTAAAATGATTGACTTTTTGAACTGTGCGATCACCCGTTTGATTCTATTGCTCTCAGGTGTAATCAATTTTGTTTTTGCAAACGGGTATCGAGTCTTCCGATGGTGATATGACAACAATGAAAATATTCTTCGGTGATCACTTAATGTGTTCTCCAACATGCACGTTTTTTTTAGTGGACTGCGTTGGTTCAAGTGCTGGAACAAAGCATTACGGAGCATTCTCTCACTAAGTAGCATTGTTTAATAACGTGTAATTGGTCACTGCTTAAAGATACAGGCCAAGGAATGTCTTGAAGTTTACCATATCAAGAAAGGGATAATTTGCTTAGGGTTAGGCTAGTTAATTGTTATTAGTTACGCACTGTAGTTCATTGTTAGCAGCAATCATGTTCGGAATACTCTATTTTGACAAAATAAATTACGTGATCCCACGATTACTGCTCCAAATTTGGGGCCTATGTGTATGACGATTTTAGAGGAGGAAGACACGTGCAGAAATACCATACGCCTAAGCTTTATCAAAATTTTGTTTACATGACATAAAACATAAAAGATTAAAGTTCAAAACCAGTTGTAGTGTATTGAATACAGTTGAATTTTGCAGGAATGTTTACTGATGTTGTGGCTAGATGGCTTAGCTCAACTCATGATAGGCATATTTTCCAGACATCAGCCATAGGGGGTAACCTTGAAAGGACTGGTCTTACAGATGGTGTACTACTTGAGGATAGTGGCTATGCATGCTCTCCATTCCTCATGACCCTGTACCTCAACCCTAAAAGACCTCAGGGGGAGCATTTCAACAGAGCACACAAGATCACAAGATGTACCATAGAGCAAAGTTTTGGATTATTGAAGCGGAGATTCCATGCGCTACACTTAGAATTGAGGATGGCTCCTGACAGGGTATGCAACATAATAATAACTTGCTGCAATTTACACAACCCCACTGTCAACTTAAGGGAACCAGGGCCAGTGGACTGTGACATGGATGATGAAGGGTGTGCTGCTGACCTTCACGCCCATGTACCCTAGCCATGAAACTGGTCATGCTGTTTGAGAGCATGCTGCTTACAACTTTTTTAAATTTCTACACAAGGGGGCTGAAACTCAAACATACCCTTGACTGCAATAATGTTTACACATACTGTAAATAGCATGATTTGTGAACAATGAGAACCAATGGCTTTATGGGAAATATTCACATAGTTACATGATCAAGGCTTTACTTTTTCAAGATTCACTAATATACAAATCCTGAGGAAAAACTTTGACAACCTTTAAACCCATATTTTAAATGAACTAAATTTTCATTATAGTCTTTTGGCAGTGACAGAAACAAGAATTAATGACAAGAATGTTGACTTTAATCCAACCATACCAAATTACAATTTTGAATATGTTCCTATGCCTCTTTCTACTGAAGGTGTGGACAACATAATTCTGCTGACCACTTCTTGGAATATTTTGAAGAAGCTGTTGATTGATATAGTGCCACTGGTAGATAAATCTACCTCTTAGGTGACATCAACATAAATATTCTTAAGTCAAAGACATGTAATTACGCTCAGAAATGTTTAAATAACTTTGCCTCACTTATTGATATCATTTTCTTAAACAAATTCAAATATTATACTGCTAGTGGGAATATTGTTTCAGATCTCACTGATCGTTTTTCTCAATTTTGCGTCCTTAAATTGACCATTGAAACCACCAAACCTTGAAAAATGGCAGCTGATGACTATTCAAAATACTCTCAGTGAATGTTTTTGCAGGAATTGTCAGAACTCACATGGGAGTCTTTACCATCTGCTGAGGATCCCTCCAAGTTATTTTCCACCTTTTATAACAAGCTGAATAAGCTGGTAAACAAGCATGCATCATTTCGAACTTTATCAAAGCATGAAAATAAATAGCTGGAACAACCGTGAATCACTAAGGGATTCGAAAAGCAATAAAAATAAAAAATTAGCTTTTTCTCCAGTGATTGGAGAATATTGTATAGACAGCTGCTGAACGTTTTAATGCAAGAAGATACTCATGTTGACATCCATTCTTTAATTGACAAATTTAGGAAATTATAATCTTTATAGTTTCATTTGTTGTTGTTTTTTTTTGTGTAATTTTATTCCAGTTGGAATATGTAACACCTAATTGGCTTATCTATCTTGTATATGCATGTATGCCCACCTAGTCATTTCCTCTGTTCAGTCAAACTTGTTATTGAAGAACTCATTTTAAGTTTGTTTCCCTCCACCTTGATTAGCTTTGCTATTTTGTGGGTAGGGATTGTTAGATATGTATTTTAATTGCTAAAATAAATAAATATTATTGTTGTTGATTCATGGAAATCTTAGATAATGACAAATCTTTTTGTTTTAGGAAAGTGTGAATGGCTTCTGTATTCTATACACAACTAATTGTGGTTATCGTTTACATGTGTAACTATAACGCCATTGGCTTGCGCTTTTTAAGGGTCAGCATTTTTGCAATTGAGTGTATACACTTGAAAGAAATAGTGACACTCACAATAGGCTTTTTGCAATAGTTCACATCTTATAAATGAAGATTTTGTTATTTGTATTGACTACACCAAAAGTGCCATTGTAAGTAATGATTTCTGCATTAAGCATTTGGGTATGACATGGAATGATCAATGACCTTTAAACTTAATCATATATAATTCTATAAATATTTCATAATAATGCCCTCTGGTTTTCTAAATATGGATATATATTCAAATGTGGAATAGTTTAAAGTAAAAAGTTCACTTCCACAAGCAAAATGGCTCAGAAAAGGGTATAGAAGGTCTAGGTTTTAAAGCTTTGTCAATGTGCAGAAAGTCATGTTTGCTGATTTTGCCAAAAATCGGTGGGGTCATTTGAACACAGTTTTTGCTTTTAAAAGCAGTTTTAAAAGTTCAAATACCTGGGGAACTGCTAGGAAAGGTAATAAAAGTATTAATTAGTAATAAAAGGCAACCAAATAAAAACCATTATGTGATTAACCTTGTGTACATTTCTGGGGAAATGGTATATCAGTGATATGAAATATGGGGTAGTTGACCGCAACAATTCAAATATTAACAGTTAAAGATTTATTTATAAACTGTCTTCTGCCTCACTTCAGAGGCGAATAGTTGTTGTTGACATTACCAAAGATGAATAACACAACTTTTGAGCGAAAACTGTTCAATCACTTAATTCACTTAATATGGCAATGTTTACAGTAGATGCTGTCTCAGATCATAACTTTGCAGTTAAAAAGAAGCCCAGTGTATGAAAGTTACAAACAACTTAAGGTTTGATTACGCTGGTCTAATAAATAACTAAATGAATAAATAAAAAGCTGCACTAAAATATATAGTGATCTAGAAGGAGTGAAATGGTCACATAATGAGTAGCTCCCAGATTGAGGATCCAAAGGATACCAGTGTTTTCTCAAAAATGTTGTGAGTTTTAAATATATTTATTTAGCATAATTGTTCCGGTGAAAATAGAGATGCACACACTCTAATTGGTTGAGAATTGCATCGTATCCCCCCATAATCATTTCGCAAAAGGTGAATATTACAGGGGTGCTAAATTTCAAAATGGCCACCTTGCAATGTTTCAATGTTGCAGATGAAGTCATAAACACTATAGAAGAAACTTAAATTCCGAAGGCATAAAAAATGCTACTAAGTTTCCCATGACACTTTTCAAAATAACAATTTGAAGCTTTTGCTGATTGGAAGAAGTAAGATTGGCTGATGATCTCCAAACCAACGGACAAAACAATTGTAACAGAATGCTGTCAACAACAAAACAAATTTACAACAGAATCGCATAATTGAATAAAATCTCGCATTCTGATTGGTCAAAGAAGCAAAGTATTAAGCATGGAATTGCGAGTTGAAAACAAGGCTAAGTGATAGTTTTGCATCTACAGAAACATAAAAACTATCGTCAAATTGTAACAAAGTTTTCTACAACGTCATTGTAAAGTGTTTTCAAAACCGTTGTCATCTTTTGAGCAAAAGCATTTTTCAAAGTGAGCCAGAGGTTCTTTCCTGTTTTGAAATGAACTACAAATTCTTAGAAAGGCATGAAAAACCTCTTCCGCTCGCAACAATGAGAAAGCAAGGAAATCCTGTAACCACGGCCCAGAAAATGACAAGCAAAAGTTCAACTGAACAAGACGAAGAAGCGAAAACCAAAGAAGCCCCAAGGTCAAATGTCATGTATATATAGAGGAAATTCAGATGTGTACGACTGACCTGGCTTCCTATTCACTAACGCAATGACAGTTCTGACAGTTGACTTTGAAATGGCTTCCTGGGGCGCGTGCTCAGGATAAAAACAAACAATGTTATTACTGTTTTCTTTTTTTCTTATTTTTATTCAATTATACAATTCAAGGAAAATTAATTACCTGACTCGTGAATTCTGCATTAAATTGCACATGAAAACTAATAACACACTCATCACTTTGCGTTTCCTGTGATATCGGTTTTCGCGTGCAATTTAACGCAAATTCCCTCGTCAGGCAATGAATTTTCCTACAGAATTTGAAAGCACCTGAGCAATTATACTAAAACAATTATTTGCTGATGGTGAAGTGAATAATGTTGCGCCTGATCTGTTCATAACACCGGCCAGCATAGTTGTGAAAGGATTCCACCTCCAATTTCCAGGATTTATCCCAAGTCATTTTAGAATTTTAGAATCCCCGAGTTTTGTAGTAAATGATAATTATAGCCTTTCCAGAAAACTGAGTTTAATCCAATTACACGCTTGTCTTAGCTCATACGACAAATGATTGACAAGTTTATCACGGTTGTGTTCCTTGAGTCAATTTGCTAAATTTAAACTGGGGCAAATTTTGTCGGCGGTGCGTCTGAAGATTTATCCGCTTCGGCCAAAATATGTCAAATCGGGACAAGCCATCTGCACTTGTAAAATGTTGGTGATGACAGACAATTTGTCTAAATAAACAACTTTGTTGCTAGTGCAGAAAGGTCCTAACTCCACTCACCTTCTACACGGCGCCGTATTTGATTCTTATCAATCAATAAAGACCGTCTGATGAAATTGTCATGACGATTATCATCACGATACGATAAGCGTGAATAAAAGTACGATCGAAGCAAAACCGCACTTATGAAAGAAGTATTTCCTTTCGCGCGGAACATTTATATTAAGTGTCAACACTGCAAGAAACTGGTATTTACGTAAACTGGACAGCGTACGTGAGAATTTGTATGGAGTCATGATTTTAAAGTGTAATGTAGAACTGCTTCTTGGAGTTTCAACCTTACTTTTCATGAGCTTCAAATCGCTGACTTTTGAAACCGTGCTCACGAAACCGTGCTCACGACTGTTAGACTCCGTTTTCCTCATTTTCTGTTCCTCATTCTCAATTCCTCATTCCCCATTCCTCATTCCCCATTCCTAATTCCCCATTCCTCATTTCCCATTCCTCATTCCTCATTCCTCATTTCCCATTCCTCATTCCCCATTCCTCATTCCCCATTCCCCATTCCCCATTCCCCATTCCCCATTCCCCATTCCCCATTCCCCATTCCCCATTCCCCATTCCCCATTCCCCATTCCCCATTCCCCATTCCCCATTCCCCATTCCCCATTCTCCATTTCCCATTCCTCATTCCCCATTCCTCATTCCCCATTCCCCATTCCCCATTCCTCATTATTCATTCTTCATTCCTCATTCTTCATTCCTCATTCTTCATTCCTCATTCTTCATTCCTCATTCTTCATTCCTCATTCTTCATTCCTCATTCCCCATTCCTCATTCTTCATTCCTCATTCCTCATTCCTCATTCCCCATTCCTCATTCCCCATTCCTCATTCCCCATTCCTCATTCCCCACTCCCCATTCCCCATTCTCCACTCCCCATTCCCCATTCTCCATTCCCCATTCTCCATTCCCCGTTCCTCATTCCTCATTCCTCATTCCTCATTCTTCATTCCTCATTCCTCATTCCTCATTCCTCATTCCTCATTCCTCATTCCTCATTCCTCATTCCCCATTCCTCGTTATCCATTCCCCATTCCTCGTTCCCCGTTCTCCGTTCCCCGTTCTCCGTTCCCCGTTCCCCGTTCCCCGTTCTCCGTTCCCCGTTCCCCGTTCCCCGTTCCCCGTTCTCCGTTCCCCGTTCCCCGTTCCCCGTTCCCCGTTCCCCGTTCCCCGTTCCCCGTTCCCCGTTCCCCGTTCCCCGTTCCCCGTTCCCCGTTCCCCGTCCCCCGTCCCCCGTTCTCCGTCACCCGTTCTCCGTTCCCCGTTCTCCGTTCCCCGTTCTTCATTTCCCATTCCCCGTTCTCCATTTCCCATTCCTCATTCTCCATTTCCCATTCCTCATTCTCCATTCTCTATTCCTCATTCTCCATCCCCATTCTCTATTCATCATCTCCATTCTCCATTCTCCATTCTCCATTCTCCATTCCCCATTCCCCATTCTCTATTCCTCGTTCTCCATTCCTCACTTCCCACTCCCCGTTCTTTCATTTCCCGTTCCTTGTTCTGAAGATAGCCTTATTGCCAGAATGCTTCCCAAATAACGAGTGATCTTAGATAAGATCTTAAAGATCTTTAATTACAAGTCACGCGAAGCCGAGTACGCTCAAACCATAAAATGAATTATAGGAAACAATTATATTATTTTAGCAAAAACTGAGGAATATTTTAGCGCCGAATGTAAGTAAACAAGACGCAAGGGTGCTAGTCGACATAGCCCTTCGTCAATCGCTCTGACGGAGGGCTAACGCTCAAAACGTTAGCTTTAAAACTTTTTACGGTGGCAAATTCACGTTATCAACTCAGTTGATAAAACTAAATTACCAGGAACAAAGCAAGCCGACTGCGTTGAATAACAAAAGCAAAAGCGTGCTTAAGACACGCGCTTTGATGCGCGCTTTTTTTTTCCTGCGCAAAACGCAAAAAGCGTGAAAAGGTTTTGCGTGGGCGTTGGCCATGTACCTCTTAGCTGTACTGTGTGTATATATATATATATATATATATATATATATATATATATATATATATATATATATACAATGTGCATTGACGCTTCACAGGTGTCCGGGAGTTCACGGGGTGAAGTGACAGGCTGTAGTTCACATCCTTGTCCAAAAACTTCTGTATCCACTGTTGATGAGCTTGAAATTTGTGCTGCATGTAATTTGTACAAAATAACATGACTATGACCCTTTACTTAAGAGAATTCGATGTAAAACTCCTATTCGTTTATACAAGATCTTTATTGACATAAGTGGACTTGCCAGAATCTACAACCCCTGAAACGCCGCTGAAAGACGGTTCTGTTTCGAAAACTCGATAATTTTGGCTGTGGTAGCCTTTGAAGAATCTGGTTTCTTTTCACCCCCGGTCATCTTTCTTGTAGTGGTACATTTGCTGTGTTCTTTCTTTGCTCCATGCCACTCACCATTCCTCTCCACTTTTCTTTCACTTCCATAGCAGATCTTTTGGAAACTCCGAGCGCATTGACTTTGTCAGTTATTACCTCCCATACTCGACTTTTAAGTTTGTTAGAAAGTGTCGTGGGAATTTTATTCTTGATTATTTTGATATTTTCTTCCACCTCTTCGAAAACAACTGTTCATTCGGCAGGTGTAAACTTTGGTTTTCTGGCGCGCTTTGCAGGGGAAGAAGCAATATTTTGTGCCTTGTTGTCTCGCAACTAGCACGAGCGAGCGAAAAGATCACGTAACGCCTGGGTTATCACCATGGCAACTGCCTGGACAGCGAGTTAGCCGTCGGATAATTATACGGCTCGCTATCCGTGCTTTTTGCAACAGCTTTTTATCCGCTGGATAGCAATCTTATACACCGGATAAACTTATCCAGTGGATAACTTTATCCATCCTTTGAACAACCGGATGTTTGATGTTTGCTCTGATGTTAGTTTGTAGAGGTAGAACAGTTACATTAAGATCGGCACACGTGAAAGGTCCCTTCAAATGAACTACCATCCAAATTTTTCATCAGATGGTCTAGTCGTAGGGTTCAAAATATAATCCTTGCGACTTGTTCCGTGAATTCGAAATGGTTTGAATTCGTGAGAGAAGTCGCAAGAACTTGTCTTCCCAAATTATCCTGGTCCCTGCGTGCGAACGGTTCGTGGGACAACTCCTAGCTATCCAATCACTTCACAAGAGAAATATAATAGTTTGTCTCCCAATGTGGTCACTTCGGATGTGGATTGCGACGTTTGGACTGCATACTGCCAGCTTCACCAGACGAGGAAGACTGACAGTATATAGGCTGTCGAAATGTCACGATACACATCCGAGGTGACCACATCGTGAGAGAAACGATTTTATCATGTAAACTACGGTGTTAAACAAGGATTTCCAGCCCGGAGAAAAGCCGTAATAACTCGTGTGAAAAAATAGGAAATCACAGCGGGGCTTCTACTTGATATCAGTTGACCGCTAAAAATACAGGTTCCACACATTAGCGGTATTTTAGAAAACGATACAAAACGCCACTTGATGCCTTAAGTGACTACTAACTGTACAGAATCTCGCTCAAAAATGCTACTTTTTTTGGAGGAGAAATATGGATTAAAAATTACTTGAAAGATTATTCTTAGTTTTATACAGGTTTGACTGTTTTTCAAATTTTGCAAAAAAACAATTTTGATCTAAGACAGTTACTTTTTAGAGATTTCTCAGCTTGTAGTATAATGTTTGTAATGGGTGGATCGCGATATAAAACAAGTCGGAATTTTGAGACGTCAATATCGCATTACATTAGCGGCTAGCTAGTTGGGAGAAAATAAATTGTCCCATTGAGCTTCGTCGCTCTACAACTCTTCCCAATACTACAATATATTTCACCTCGACCAATACAATTTAATAATGGCGTCTCAAAATCGCGATTTTTATTAGATTGCATCCTTCTCTTCGCGATGAACTAATATTTTCTATCATAGGAGTAAATATTTTTATTATCCGCAGGTTTAAACGTTTATGACGGGTGACTCTAAACAGAACAAAAATGATCTTTACAGCGACACGTAAAGTTAGCATTTTTTCGATTTTTATCCTTGGTTTGACCACCTTTCTCATGTACGCCTCATACCAAGTGAAGTTCGGACGGGAAATTAGCCAGCCCACTCACAGCAACAGCACAACGGGTAAGTCAACGAGTTGGAAATGATTCACAGCATTATATGCTTATCGGATGAATTATACCGTCATAATCTCAATTAAGACGCAGGCTAATATTAGGGAAAATAAAAGTAACTTAACTTATTTCGAACTAGGGAAATAACAACGCTTCCAAAAGCTTAAGAGGCCTATTTACTTCGTGTTGTCCCGTTCACCAGAAATTACCCCTTTGTAATGTAATGCTATCGCAGATTCAAGATAACAAACTGAAGATCGTTTTGAATTAGTTTTCAAAATTAACTAGCGTACAATGATCACCCTGGATGATGATGGTAATTATCGTAGAGAACACGCCCTTGATCAGTTTATCTTGGCTTTTCCGGTGTATCGGGTTTCAGATCGCTCTGACTCTCTGTTAGTTTCGAGCTAGTCAACGCTTTCCCGCCCACACTACTGGTTTACTTTATTGACCTCTAGCGGCGTTCTCGAAGGGTCAGTGCCTCCTTTCAGTTGGAGAAGCATAACCAATTCAATAGCATAAGCAAATTAAAGCGCAACTACCGGTATTATAAGTTTCCAACATATGCATGACAACAAAGATGAAATTGAATACCAAATGCTTCCAACTCATGTACAGCTGAGCACCTGTGAACACCTAAGATTTTGCAGGTGATAGAAGGCTATTGGTGTTCCATAGATTAAGGAAGCTGACATCTTCTTCCTCCGTTTGTTTGTGTTGGGAATTGGATCTTTTGAATATTTAGGTTTCCCTTTTCTTGGCGTTTAGAAAAAGGCCCTCGTCATTGATCTAACTCGAAACTACAGCTATAATGCAAAATTTAGTTTCTCTGTACAATTCGTGTATTCGCATCACTGGCTGAGACTGGAATATCCTTTTAACACTTTTAGAGGGATAAGATTGCATCCTGTAGCTCTCCAAATGTTGAGTGACTTAAGTGATTCCGGCTAAAACCTTAGCTTCACTTACTGAGCTGAAGTTAAAAAATTCATTAGGAGAGATATGCTTTTTGATAAAAGGAATACTGGCGTGATCATTCAGGTCGCTCACAGCCGGTGTGCTTATGCTAAGGGAGTGCTAATTTAGGATATTTCCAATCTTGTTTTGTTTTTGAGTGATGGTTTCGCCTTCAGTTAAATGAATAGTCTCAGACATTGCTTGGCGAAGTATCTCTTTATCTTCTCAGGCTAACAACGCGATCTCTCTGTTGTCGATACTTTTCCCAATCGCTTTAATCTTTCGTGACATAATGTTTGCACTTGGATTGATTTCAAAAGTAAATAGCGGCTATCACTTCCGAGTTAAAGCAGGGCGGTTATCGTTTCGTAGTTTTCTTCTTTAAAAAGGAAGCATGATCATCAAGCACGTCTCTTTAGCAGTTTTTCTCATGCCCAGTACACATCATTGATGTCTTTTAAGGTGCTAGCAACATGGAAAGGAATAAAGAGAACATCTTCGTTGTATCGTACAGAATCAAATTTCTTAAAGTTTCTCCTCATAGAAGTCTTGGGACCCCTTTTGGGGCATGCAGCTCTCGTGACGGTATACATCAGATGATCATCACTTATATCTGGGTTGAGAAAACCTGCGTTCAAAAATTTAATTCTTTTGGATGTTAGAATTACGTCAATAAAAGTGTCGCTATTTGCCGTAGCTCCAGTTGGCGTACTTGCCAGGCTTTTTAGATTGTAAACGTAGCAAAGGTTTAGCAAATGTATCCCCAACGTTGCCGCTCCTTGTCGGGTTCGAGAATGTTACAATTTACGTCTCCAATTAGTGTGTAATCGTCCGAAAGCCTGCTGATCAATTCAATTGCTCGTTCCCGTTCGGATGACCAGATTTCTCTGGTCATTTGGAAGGTCTGTAAAGACGAACCCAAATTAGATCTTTATGAGTCCTTTTGAGTTCTGACCTAAATGTTAATTGATTCTAAACCAACGATCTGTTTTGGCATTTTTAACGCGCTTTGTTTAAAGGTCGGACCTTGCACGAATTATGAGGCCACCTTTGAAATTTGTTCTATCTTGTCGATTTGCCTTTAATTCTTTAGCATAAAACTGGCTATCTGGATAGCTGTCATCGACTTTGGTCTCTTAGAGAAGTAGAATATCTAGCAAATTGTTTAGCAGCATGTTCTTAACCTCGAAGAGCTTGATTCCGCCGATGCTGTTTGTTTCCTTGTGGAAGGAAAACCAACTCGAAAATGCAGCCTAGGAAAAGATATCATCTCTAAAACTTCGCTCATCGTAATTGGTCTCATTTCATGCGTCTCGAAATTGTTTTTTTTTTGTTTGTTTTTTTTTACTTTTTTCTTCTTTTCTAAGTAAGGTAATCATTCTGGAAGTTCTTTTCATTGCAGAGATCACCAATCGCTACAACAACGTAAAAAGCGTAACGATTTACTATTTCCAAAGTTCTACACTGAATCAATTTCCCTTGTTTTAAATTAAATAGTTCTGGTTAGGTCAGACTTAATTGCGAATACTTCAAAATAAACTTCAACATTTTGTTTATCTTAGATGAGATCGTCTTTCGAAAGGTTGTTCCAACTCAAGATACAGTCACAGAAGAACCCACAAATAATTCATCGCCAAAGCCTTTCGTTTATCTCACTCAAACAGAACAATGCTTTCCTTCAAACTTTGCCTCTTCTTCCGAGATCGGCGACCCCGAGACATGTAACTGTGATGTCATAGTGCTAAGCTTTCGTACCAAATGTCAAGTGCAAAAGTCGCCTCACATCACTTATCTGTTCTATCCCAATATTGGATGGGGAACAGGACGAAATGTGCTGTATTTTGCTGCCATAATGAGATCTCCAAAATACCATTATTACATTTTTATGGATGATGATGTGGTGCTGAATTTCAATTCATTTGCTCCTCCGCAAATGAAGAGGCTTCCGCCGTTTAGAGTCTTCGAACAATGGCTCCTAGATTACGAGCCTGTAGTTGGCGTTTTGGATTACAAAGGGCATCATGGAGCCATCTGGACCAATGAGACACGAAAGAAAATATGTAAAAAGGCGGACAGCTCCCTTATGATTCCAGTAGTCTGGTATGATGCTATTTTAAATGCATTTCACTACAAATCTATGGAGCATCTCTTCCCTTACCGTACGCAGCATGAAAGAATAACCTGGTGGTCATCGCAAATCTACATGTTTTCTGCTGTGGAACTGATATTTCGAGGTCAGGCATTGATTTTTGTGCCTGTTACTGCGGGAAATTCAAAACATCGCTCATACCCAAGGTCTTTAAAGGACGAAAACAAAAGGTGGAGAGGTTACATCGATACGATTCGACAGGAAGCTCCTTTAATTTACAGAAATCAGATTTTATTCGAAGATTTTAGACAGAATCTGGAGGGTTACATCAAAAACTCGACAACATATTGCAAGAATGTAACACGGCATCAACACATTAAACCATACGCTCATTTTGATTTTCAGACAGAGGTGTAGTTGATGAGGTTAGCAAAGAGATCGGCCCAATCAGTAGATAAAATGCTAAACATATTCATATTATAAGCTGGTTTTTTTTTGTTTATAAACTTGCTGAACTGTAAGAAAGTATCAACAAAGTGATGCCCGTGATGAGAAGTTCGACTGAACTGCTATCACATTGGGAATCAAATCACTTTTCACTTGTTGGTCGCACACAGTTTATTTACTGGGGAAGTATTTCCTGATCCATATTTTTATTCATTATATCTGTGTGTTAGTACTTGCACTATGATTGGAGAGTTAAACGGGCCTTATTTCACTGTTCAGACCTCTGTTTGAACCCAGATATGTAATAACCTCGCTCTCTCGATCCGTATTTTGAATAAGTTAGAGAACCTCGTCGAGAGCCATCCGAGAGGAAAAACCCTGATCTTTAACAAAAAGAAATAGAGTTCAGTTAGACGTCTGTATCTTCACCAATAAAAATTGTGCATTGAATTATCGTAACCAACCGCGTTTTGAGTTTCCAAAGAGTTAACAAACTTTTCGGAAATTAGACTCTGAACGGCGCCATTGTAAAAACATTGTAGTAACCTGGCCTTAAATTCATAACCATTAACCGGGTTTGTTGTATATATTGCCTTTGAGTTTAATTGATTATTGTCTTGTGAAAGTGATTGTCTGTAATTTCATTGACTACAATTCTGGGCAAGTGAGTTGTCCGCCATATCGACTTCGGAACGCCTCAAGACAAACCGAAACTAACGATGTTTTCTTTGTAAGCCTCATAAAAGGTTTTCCCTTTTTAATAAAAGAGCTATACCCCATGTTATCTGGGGACGATTTAATCAGTCAGTCGGTCGACTTAATCATCAGTCGGCCGCCCTTCGAGAGAACAACTAAGAGCTTGCTCTGATATCCGATGCGTTGGGAAGGCCACATTAGTCACAGCAGGCAAGTTTTACGGCACTGTCATCACAAGTAATCTTCATTTCTTGTGAATTCGGCTGTCGTTCATTCATAAAACACACGCCTTGAGCAGCTTGTTTTCGAACTGTCATGTGAAAAAACTTGTGTCTTTTTATGAGCCACAATTCGGCCGGATTTCACTGAACATTCCACTTTCAGATTCTGTTTAAGAGACTACAAAAGACTTCTGGCAATCATGTTAAATTCGACCAGCCGAACTATTTCAGTTTGTAAACTAATGCAGATTGTGAACTTTGATGGTTTGTGAACTTTAATGGTTCGACATTTTTGACAGCTTTAGTCTTTGATTCTGATTGGCTTAATGTAGCGTTCGCTTTGAAAATAAAGTTTGTTTTGAAAATTTAAAGTAACGCATGGGGAATTCAACGTATTCTTTTTTTTATAAAACAAATAGAAAACCCTTGACCGTGCTCTGTTCAGTTGTGAAGCACTAAGCAAGCGTCTAGAACACTCAAAAAGTGGGAAGAAACACTCGACTACGTCTCTCTACACCTCTTTCGTACTCTAACCGCTCCCTGAGTGCTTTACAACAAAACAGAGCACTGTCAAGGATTATCTATTTGTTAATTACCATTTTTTTGATGACCACCCTGTCTGTTCATATTGTATTATGAGACCTTTCGCTTTTCAGAGCTTGTAAAAACCTCCAAATTTTTTTTGTATTCCTTTAAAGGTTTATGAGGAAAAAAGAAGTTTTTCTATCAGGGTATTTTAAAAACAGAGCGTTTCTCAATAAAAATCTGAATATTGTAACTATGGTAATCTCTCTGTCATTGTATTTTCTTTAATAATAACTCAAAGTAAGGTTTGTTTTTATAGCATTCACCAGTCAAACCTTTTATTTTGTTTTAGCATTTTATTTGCATTTCTATTAACTAAACTTTTCTTTTCTTAGGAAAGTTTTGTACAAGATTTTCTTAAGGAAAATGTTTAAGCACTTTACCACATTAAACAGAGTACTTGAAATACTTTTATTTCGTGCTGTTATCACTTTTAATTGAAATCAATCTTTACTTTACTTTGCTTGAAACCGTTAATAAAAGAGTTACAGATACAGCCACCATTCAAATTTTCACTTACAAACCATTTCGGAGTTAACTGAACATAGGAGAGTGTTCGTTTTAGTTTTATAACCAACTGCTTTTGTCGTTCATGGCATTTTTTTACTCGGGTTACGCAGGTGGGCCTTGTCTAGGTTTCGGTCTCCTATCTATCTAAATATTTATCGACGATGTCGAGAGTATGTAAGCTTGCGTTGCTTGACGGTCTGCGGTATTCCTCTACAAGCATGAAAGCGAGGCAACCGTGAAAACGAGGCGGCTGACGAGAAAACACAATTTAGTTTGCTCTTCCGAGGTCTCTTCGCTCTCTGCTTCTCGGAGTGCGAAGCTTAATTAAAAATCATGAAGAATTGCTTTCCTTTTGGAATGCTCAAAGTACTTACAAACGCACACACCATTCATGGTAGACCCGCAATCAATAAGGTGCAATATATCATCAAACCTTTACATTACCTACAATTTTTTAAGCTCCGTTAATGTTTTTGCTGTTACGATACGAGTAATTAATGATTGAACTTGTGATGAACATGTTATTTGAATAAATTAAAGTTCACATGGCAACCAGGTGGACAATCAGATGTGGTTTATGCTACTCTGGTTTAAAGATTTAATGAAAGTAAACGAGAAGTTACAAATCATAGACCCAACCATTCGACACTCCTGTCTAGTGCCTTCAGCAGGGGTGATCTAAACGCTGCAAAAAGAGGTCTTTTTACACGCTCACTACTTAGCTACCTTTTTTCTGACGAGGTGTAAATAGGTGTCAAGAAGTAAGCCGCACGATTTAAAGGAGCATGGGCGGAGTTAACATGGCAGGCTTTCAAAGAAATGCGCTGGTGGTAAAACCGATTAGTGGTGATAATTTTAGACTTATCACACCCAATTGCCTGGTTAGTTAGGCATGTGTGCTTCGATAACACTGAGTTTTCTTTTGCAAAAGAAGACCGCTTTTTGATGCTCTTTCAAACGCGTACCAAACTGACTGGGTCTATCAATTGTAACTTCTCGGTTACTGCGACAACACTGAGAAGAATGTATTGAACTACGAGACCTTTTACTCTAAATTAGACTGCTTAGACTTTTGTTCTCGCTAAAACTCATTAGCAATTTTCTGTGTTATAGTGTGTTACCATCGCTGCTGAGACATGCATGTTACTCTTAAACTCAACTCAACAACTGTCTTTAATGACTAGAGAAGGGAACAAGTAACGTGACATGTAACGCAAGATTCATATAACCTGACATTTCCCTTCTTTTGGAGTGAACTTACTTCGGAAAAAAAAACATATAAACATAACCGGTAGTTAGAGTCTCTAAATGAATACTTAAAGTTCTCTGTAGCTGAAGCCAGTTTTCACACGGCCAACTACACACCAAAGTCACCGAACCTCGAGGGTGGCTCTACAAACTCTTGTTCAAGTTTTCTTAACTGGAACAGATTGTGGTGTCGATATTTGCTTCGGTTCATGATTAGCCTTCTTCAAATCCTGCTTTGAAAGCTGGCTTTCATTATTTATAAAGACTGGCTGTCACTGCCTTCAACTGGCTTGGGTTGTTCAGCTGGTTGTTGAGCTTGCTTCAGAAATTCCCGATTTCTATGGAGCATTATAATGTCTGAACTGGTTTTTACTACAAAGAACATGTCTTATTGCATCATAATACAGTCACACATCTACTAAGTTTGATTCCTCTGAAGAGGTGCGACTCTGACCTCTTGCCCAACCTAAATTTCTGATAGGGTGCGGAAGGAACGATCGTGGTACTAGTTGGCCTTCTGCCTTTCAATTTCAGCTTTGAGGTCGCATTTTCTCGGATCTTGGGGTACAGTTGGTCAGAGGCTGTGGGAAGTACGATTCTGATGCGTCTAAACATCAAACTGTGTAGGGTTACTTTCCAGAGACTCTATTGGAGTGTTTCGTTGGTCCAACAGGGCTGATCACGGGTCTTTGTTGTCTTTGAGAGCCTTTTTGAACAAAGAATTAACCATTTTCAAAGTAGAATACCCCTTTACATTGAGTCTAGTGATGTGGGGAGGAAGATAGGTTAGTGAACTCCCGATTGAACGAAAACTGATGAAATTCATCGCTTGTAAACTGAGGAGCGTTGTCCGTTTCCAGTTTGTCTGAGATGTCACGTTTACTGAATTGTTCCTTAAATATTTCAATTACGAAACTGGAGCTGTTTTTTTTCCAACTTCCTTAGTTCCATGAAATCCGAGTAAAAGGCGACACGCATGCAGTCTAAAATGGTCAGAAGCTACTCGATTCTACGGGCGGTCGGGAAATTAGTGACTCTGCATTGGTACCTTCTGATTCTAAGCTTGAAATTCGTTGTAAACTGAACGTTGCTTGATCTAGTCACGCACTTCTGCATTCATGCCAGGCCAGAATACAGTGTCTCTTGCTTTATGCAGGTAAGCCTCTTCTCCCAAATGGCTGGAATGGAATTTGCACTTTACTTTAGGTCTCAGTAACTTAGGGATAAGTACTATCGAGCCTTTGAACAGAACACCATTATGTACTATTAGCTCGTCACGGTAAGAACTGAATACTCTCGGATCTTGATTGGCACTTGGTCTTTGTTGATCCAGTCGTTCTGGTGTGACCTTCTGGGCTTGCATACGGTCTAGGCTCTGCAGCTCCAGGGAAAATACTGCCCATGATTCTTCTGGCCCAGGGGTTTCATCCCGTGTGGCTAAGAGTATTTGAGAGCCAGGTTTGTACTGAACTGACAGATTTGTTACAGCTTAAAAAGCATTCTTTGGAGAAGGCAAAGAGCTGATAGTAGAGACTTCTTAAATATCAATTCAAGAGGTTTGTGGTCAGTTTACCAGAATTTGGTTGAATCTGTCGGATAAGCAAAGACTATTCCCGGACATGTTAATTAAAAAAGGACCTATAGATTTCTTCTTTCCCGATATCCTCTCTAAATTCGACGATTTTCCTCCATCTCTCCTCTTACGAAGACTTCCATAGTCGACTTTCGTTTTGCTGAATTTCTTTTCCGTCTTCTGCCTGATTGCCTCTAGCGCCTGCGATCGTCTTCATTTGTTGCAAGGCGATTCAGTTATCTGTAGAGCTTTCTTCATCTGGGATAGTTCTCTTAAAAGCCTGACTTTGTCATCTTGATTCTTTAAGCCGGTGACGAGCCTGACTCCGATCAGTTCATCTGTTTGTGCACCGTATTCGCTGCACGCGGCTAATTTTCTCAGAAGTGTGACATTACTTTGCACAGATTATTCGTTTTACCGTACACACGTATTAAAATATACCGTTCGTGCATTCAATTGTGCTGGGCTTGAATTAGTTTTCCAACGCTCCAAAACAGCTGTCGATTTTCTTGTAATTTTCCTCTGAAAGGTTAAGGTTGAACAGAATCTGAAGACATTCCCTGTTCATCGATGAACGCAGTCACTCAAGGAACCGATTATTGTCGCTTATCAAGTCCTGTTGCTATCCCATAGCCGCTCCATTGCTGCTCGAAAAGTTCCAGGTGCTAAAAACGTCACCATGACACTTAATAAGAATTGGTAGCGGAAAAATATGTGTAATAGCTCGATGATAATTGGGGCAGTAGGTTTGCCAGGGCAAGGTGCTAGCGATGATGGCGTGGCGATTTGCTCACCCGACTCCACGTGGTCATTGTCGGCCGGCATTTTCTCACACTTGAGCTCAAGATTCATTCTGAAATGACGAAGAAGAGAAGAAAACAACATAAGGAAGGCACCTTCGGTGCTTAGTGTTCGGAAGAGGGTGCACTGACAATCCTCAAATAATATACTTTTTCTCCTGACGCCAGTTTAATACAAATACATGTAACCCTTTGAGTGTACATGACACAAATTTTTTCCCCGTTTTTAGCAGCTCAACATGTATGATAAGCTGTGTGACAGTTAGAAATAATGATCTTTTTTCTATGAACGCTTTTTTTTTTTCACTCAAAACCCACTCGATTTTTATATAAAACTGTCTCCGGAGACTGGGAAGAGAAACAAGGTTATGACGTCACATTGTTTGGCCGCTTGATCAGCAAACAGTGTTTTACTAGTAAGCTATGCCTACTTGCCAAAATCCACTCCTTTCCAATACGTCTGTCTCCACTATGTCCGCTGATTCCAAGTTCAGTAATGAATCGTCTGACCCTTCTGAAAGTCTCAATTGGGAGCAGAGTGACAGTTCTGATAGTGAAGTTAGAGTTATCAAAGGTGTAATCATAACTATTACAGTTTCCTCAAATGTGATTGGTGCATTAGCTGCTTTATTTTCCACTAATCACTTTGTAGAGTTGTAATTGGACAGTAATCAGACAATCGGCTGTAATCAGACATCTGTAATTAGACAGTTGAAGCAGCCACTCATACTTAGTCCTTTCAGTCAAATCCACCAATCACAGAATTGATCACAATAACCATAGCAACAACTACTTATCCTAAAAAATTGTAGAATTTCCAAATTTGAGGAATTTTTTACTTAGACATTGTCTCTACTGTACATATTTGTCATAAATGTATTTGTTGTTTTTGGAAATTGTAACAGCTGTGATTAATTGGCAATAAGACTTTGTGTTGTCTGATTCTGTCCATAATCATACTGGTGATTGACAAATCAGACTCCTGCTTCACAGTTATCCATTCTTGTTCATCACTTGTATAAGGACTCCACTCAGTCCTATTACCATTATCTATCATCCCAAATCAAGATGAGCCACTTGCTGATTGTGGCAAAGAAGAAAGCTCGAACACAAGTGAAGAAGAAACAGATATTGATGCACTTAACGCCATCAACTTTAGAGTCTAGATTTGAAGGAAAAGTGAGTGTGGATTAATGGTAAGTTGAAAGATTTACTGTGATTCCTTTTAAACATAAGCAGAGCCCTTATGCACTCATGCGTCGCTAAGTCTGTCCAATAGTTTTTCCGTTACCTCTTCCAGGTGTCAATGGGAGAGTGCAGTACTGAAATGTTAGTTGGTGCCCTCAGAGTTTTGATGTTGCAGAGAAGTCACTAATTCATCTGCAAAGATGAGTGTTGATGGTTCAATCCAACAAATCAATTGCATTACCCAACATGAAGACTTCAATGCCATTACAAACTGTGCCATTCTTCTGCATGTCGCTCCTCACCTCAGAAGCCAAGATGGAGGAACTTATCGTTGTTTATTTTATATATATATGTAGGTATATGTCATTTCTGTTTTTTTTGCTTAAGCTATTAATTGCAATACTTGGGGGTTTATTTTAATTTTTAATTCTCCATTCATAAGAAATGAGTCTCTTATCATTCAGTGAGTAGAGGTCCAGTATTTACCTGAACTGTAGATAGATGTCTTCATTTTTCACTTTCATGTTTACCTGTAGGTTCATCAGAGCCGTTGCATATACATGGGCAACCAGGTGGCTTTGTGGGCATAGACTGGGAAAACAGCCTACCTTTATCAGCTTGTGTTTATCACAGTATGAGGAAAAATACAACACACAACATCACAGGGGATATGCTAATGTCTGGGATGGAGAGGAGCATTGAAAGCTTGTAAATGCACTTCATGAGTCCATGAAGAAAAATTTGTGCTAAAAGAATGCTCCCAGTTCAGTTTCATTTGCATGGGCTATGTCATTTTCAACACACTTTGAAAAATAGCAATAGAGACCATGAGACAGTTGATATGGAGAAAAAACTCTGAGTCACTTTATTTACCACTTTTCTACTTGTGACCATGATATGGCCTTTTGCTTTTGCAGGTGCATCTAGAAGTGGATTGTCTACTGTTTAGATGACTCTGCCAGCTTGTTATGAAGTTTGTTCTGGTTCTATTGGATAACAATAGTTATATAGTATGTGAGTGCATCATTATAGTTACAGTGTGGGTGTGTTATTTTGTATGTCCTTTGACAAATAGTGTTTAACCCAGACTGAATACAAATGTATATCATTCTCACCTGTCTTGAGTTGGGAATACAAAATTCACATTTAACAACAAAGCCCATCTACAGGCATTCCCAACTTAGAGTAGCATATCCACGGGAAGATAAACAAGCTGCCCCCCACAGACATGCGGCCAAAATGAAATAATTCACACTTACTAAAACTTCATTGTAATATTATATTCATTTCATGTTAAATTTGGATGGTTGAAATGAATGGATTAATAAAGCAGTAAACTAACAAGGTAGAAATAGTGCTGTTTTCTTCATTGCCTTTTTTGTCTTGTATGCCTATATGGCCTCCTCCTTGCTCAATCTGCTGACTGAAATTTTTTCTACCCTCTTTTCCTTTAAAAAAAGAAAAAACAGTTTCTAGAAACCATCAACAAAACCTGAAAAAATATATACATAATATACATACATGCTGTTTTCTTATAAATAAGAGTTAATTCACTGAAGTCATATTTACTCTTACCATGGTTAGGTGGGCATGCCACCTATCGAACAACTTCCTCTCCCATTTAAGATTTTGGGTAAGTGACCCAAAAGTGTTCTTTTCTATCAAATGCCCTTCGTGTTTCCCGCTGTGGGTTCTCGTTGAAATGCAAACTTGTAGGTATGTGCCTTTTAAAACAATGATGCGCAAATTCATGTCCATTTTATAGATTCATACAAAAAAAATGTCTGTAAATCATTTAGAGGAAAGAAACACCAAAACGTAGATATACTACTCTGATCAATAAAGGGGGTAAGTTTCTAAAGAAACTGTGGTGCTGCGTCGGTGGGAGAGTATAGCAGGTAATTTAGAGTTAACAACTGAGTTGAAAACGTAAATTGGCCACCGTAAAGGGTAAAAGAGCTGACGTTTCGAGCGTTAGCCCTTCGTCAGAGCGAAGGACGAAGGGCTAAAGCTGGAAACGTCAGCTTTTTTACCCCTTACCGTGGCCAATTTACGTTTTCAACTCAGTTGTTAACACTAAATTACCTGCTCTACTCTGATCAAGTCAGAGTCATGAACATAAAATTATTACAGCTATAGCCATAAAATAATAAATCCTGGTCGATTATGTTTGACCTTTCGAAATATGACTGGAAATCAATGCTTACCTGACACTTCTTGCGATCAGTTAAACTACAAAGCCCTCTCCACGCCAGTGCAGAGTGTGACCGTCGAAAGACGGTACAAACCGGCCCTAGCGTGGGGACAGCGGGTGAAATCTGAGCTCGGTTAGTGATTAATTTGAAATATAATACGGTTAATCGAATGCTCATGATCGACCTCTTTGGTCCACATCATGTGTCGACGGCAGATGGGGAGCGAATATCGGAAATCGAGCAGGCTTCTGAGCTTCGCTCTTACACGTTAATCGACTTTTAACGTGCCCGAAGCTAGGAGTTGAGCGACATTTGGAAGCGGAAGAAATTCTGAAGACTTTCGGCCCAGACGGTTCTAGAAGTTGCACGCCTTGTGTTTTTCCTTTGCCTTTGGAGTGGCATCGATGCAAAGTGGAATTAACCGTCCCAAAACCCCGCAAAATCACTCGAGACAACAAAGAAAAACAAAGCGAAGTGAACTTCATTTATCTGACTGTCATTTAGCGGATTTTGGGGATGAAATGTTAGGATTTGCAGAATTTATGAAAAATTTCTCGGGATCACTTGCGTCTTGCCGAGGTCGACCGTTGCAAATTACAAACAACGTACGGGTGCGTTCCTCTGGGAGAATCCGGATCAGGATTTCTGATCTGTGGCGTTCCTTTGGAGCAAATCCGTTTTGAGATCAGTGATCTATCAAATCCACTCTGGACGAGGATTTACCGGGTCACTGATCTGTGTGATCTGAAGACGGATTATTGGAACACTGATCCAACGCGTTCCTTTGGGTGATGGATTCGAAAATAATCATTTTGCCAAGCGATGTTCAATTTCAAACATGTAGGTACTTCATATATGCGAAGTACTTTCGTGACGTTTCCCGCGTTCGTGATTTTCGTCGACGCAGTAGCTCATCGTGGTAAGTGGTCACGATTTCCTTTTCTCTCTTTTTATTGCCTGAAAATTTTCAAAACATTTACGAAATAGTACTTAAGTACACATATTTGAATGGCTGGTGCAAAAATTTTCGGATTTACCTTGAAATTACCATATTTACTTCCCTAAACATTCGTGAATGATGGAACTCGTACAGTTACTCTTTTGAAAACGAACTTCAGAATAATATTTGGGGGTTATTTATTTGTTGGTTATGTTGCTCTTTACTGTACATTTACGTTGTCTTTGTCAATTTGCGTAGGAGTGTGTTTTCTATAAATATTATATATCGATATCAGTAACCAAAATGTTTTAATTTCCTGGAGAATTTGGGCAGGACTCTGCTGTAAATACAACATGTTTTTTTGTGTTTTTGGGAATTTTTCGTATATAATAATTTATTGCTAGCAGATATATATGTCCTGACTTTAATACTAGTGTAGGTTTGTTCTTGCCTGGTGAAAGCTTATGATGGTAGAAATGCGACAAGGTACCATAAGGTTCATATTGTTATTACCACTTGTTGTTTATTGGTGATTGTTCCCTATTCTTTGGTTTACTGATAATGCGTGTAATTATTTTATTTAGGTAGGTTATCACAGTGCTTCATCCTACCAGAGCCAATCAGATCATTCCAGGTCTAGCTCTCCATCTGAGCCTTCAACAAGTAGCAATGGTAATGACAGAACTCAATGTGGAAAAGAAAAGAAAATGTGGCTGAAAGAGGAAGTGATCTTGATTGAAACATATCTTAAAGAAAAAAGATGATCCAAGAATCCAAGAGTAAGGAACAAAGACATTTGGTCTGTTATTTGCCTTGAAATGTGGGAACAGGGACATATCTCTTGTGGTGCAAAGTCTTGGGAGACCAAGTTCAAGAATCTCAAAAGATCATATATTGCATACATTGATCACAACAAGAAAACAGGAAGAAATGCAAAGAAATGTGCTTACTATGAAGAACTTCACAACATTTTTCATGGTGATGATGATATAACATCATCAGCTGTGTACAGCAGTAGGAAGGGTCTGGTTAAACATCCTTAAGCTCAACACCAAGAGGGCTCAACTGAAAATGAAGGTCAATTAGACGATTCAGAGGGTATAGAAAGTGCGGAATGTGATGAACAGGTAATACAAAAGAAAAAACCTAGAACGAAACCTCCAAGTGAAAGAAGTGAATTGGTCTCTCTGTTTAAAGAGTTTATTGAAAGGAAGGAAGAAAAGGAGGAAAAGAAACTGCAGAAATTGCAAGAAATGCACAATGATAAAATGACTTTCTTTGGGCAATTTCTTAAAGTGTTTGAAAAATCTGTCCAAGATAAGGGAATATTTTTGTTCTGTGGTTTTCATGTAAGCAGCTCTCATTACATGGAAAAGGCTCTTACAATGATTCCACAACATACCAGTACTCTAGCAGTTGTGTTTTGTGCTGTTGCATTCACATCACATTGCATTACCTCACTATCTGAAGTATTCACCGCAAGGCTTTCAAGCATGTTTGTACATGGCATTTTTTCATGTATGTGTACATGTAGAACCAAAACATGTATGGTTATATTGTGTTGTCAAGATGTTACTTGTGTTCTAAAGTACTAATAAAACAAGTAAAGGTATTGTGTACCCATTGCAGTCATAGAAATAGTGATGCTGGTTAGTTTCACTTGAAGTGCATGTCTACTGAAACATTAGGAGTGAAAAAGTACTGGTGTCACAAAACATTAGGATTATTACAATAATAAGAGAGTAATATTATTAGTAATGATAATAAAACACTTAAAGGTTAAAGAGTTTGCTCTTCTGTCTGTTGGATGTTTCAGTACATATGTGCATGCTTGAACCATTTTTGGGTCAAAAAGCTGAAAATATGAGTTTTGGAAGGCTTACACATATTTAAAGTGGAGGAAGACCTTTCCAGAAAGGTATGACTGCTTTAAGATGATTACTAAGACAAAAAGTGAGTTGAAATAAATGCATGTGACAATAAGCTGTTACATAATGTTAATATACTAAAATTCATACAGCGGAATTTCCATTTTGAAATGGGAAGCTTAACCCCAGTCCCTCTTCACCTAAGTTTGGTTATGGGGAAAAATACTGCATGGTGATAAGTAATTTGAAAATTCTTTAATGTTATTGCTAACAAAGAACTTTTTACAATATTCGAACATTTTCCTTAGAAACAAGTTTGAGTGTTACATGTATTTTGTTGTTTTAAGATATTTTCTCCTTAAGAAACCAAATTAAAAACTTCTGGGAGGTAAACCTTGTTATCTGCAAGCAAACTTCAAGATTTTGTCAGCTCATCACTTTGTTTGCCATACACTTTATAGAAATACAAGTGAAGACTACAAACTACAAACATCAACTCTGGACAAAAAACCATCGAGTTCCTAGTATATTTTATTTTAGTGCTTGCAATTCTTAGGTGGGTAGGGGAGAAAGACATGCATCAGTACCCCTATTGTCCATCCCTTTCCTGAAAACTTAATTTGCCACTGCATTTTCCAAATGCTGTTAACAGTTCTTAAAATAGACACTTTCCTTTCCCTCCTACTTCTTTTACTGTTTTTTTTTCAGACACTGTAGGCTTTTTGTGTTTTTTTTTTTCTTTTTTTTTTCATCACAGAACCAGTTGATGGGTGTGCAACAAATGCTCCTCCAGACTTTATTCTGGTCAGCCTAACTCTAACTCTGGATAGCATTACTTGGGTTAGCCTGCTTGCAGTTAGCTCTCAATAATGGTAATGGTAACACATTTACTATTTAAAGCCAGTCTCCAGTCTGCAGTTTTCGTACACTGCCATTTAAGGGTAAGTTGTAATGTCAAGAGCATTTAGCACCACACAAGTGCATGTGTAATCAAGGTAAATTTCTCATGACTTGATTCCTCTTATCTTCAGCATCTCCATTGTTGTAATTGTCATTATCATGATCATCATCATTACTGTTATTATCCATTAGGTCTTCAATTTCATCCTCATCATTTATTAAGCAAATGTTATGCAATACACAGGCAGCCACAATCATCACTGGGGCATCCTCAATTTTGTCAACTGCCATTTGTGTCTTAAGCCTCCTAAACCTACCGTTTAAGAGACCAAGGGCTTTCCATTACCATTTTAGTTGAGCTGTGAACAAAGTTATATCTTTTCTGTCTTCTAGTGAGTCGGTCATTGCCTGGATATGAGGTAAGTACCAAGGTCTTTAAAGGGTAAGCAGAGCTACCGATCAGGTGGGTATTTCTTGGAAACAACATGTCTGGGTTTGCTTCAACTTCCTGGAAAAAGAGCAAATTTCTAAAAACCCTCGTATCATGGACAGAACCAGGATAACCACAAAATACATCAGTGAACTGCATGTCCATATCGCAGATTACTTTTAACTACAGCGAGTGAAACTCTTTACAATTGACGTACTGTTCATGGTTTTCAATGGTGCTTTGACTGGAATGTGGCATCCATCGATGGCACTCAAAACACCAGGAAATGCCGGTTTTTCTTCAAATCCTTGTTCTACATCAATTGCTCGTTGCCCTGAAGGAAACTTGATTAACCTACCAGAAAGATTATCGGCAATCGCTGCACAAATTCTGCGATAAATGCGAAATACACTCGACTTTGTTATGTCAAATAGATCGGCCACTGATCGCAAGCATTCAGGGTTCCCAAGTGTCCAAATCGTTATTAATACTTCCCTTTGTTAGTCAATGGTTCGTCTCCCCCCATTTCTTTGTCCCTGAGGCAGACCAAGGCAAGTAGCTAACAGGCGTTCCAACCAGCTCACTGTAGCTCTTGACATCCGGAAATGACTTCGAATATCTGAAACACTGCAGAGTGGTATAATATGTTCGAAATAATGCTCAATGCGGACATGACTCTGCCTCTCCCTACTGGTTATCAACGGAAAAAAATGCTAAAATCAGTATGCATATCATCATTACTTTTCTCCATACTGCTTTTTATCCATTTCCTAAAGTGCTAACAAGGAGAATTCGTTTACCAATCAAACGCTTCTTTCGTTAGTGATCATTTCCTTTATTCTCATGACCTTAATGTGTGATTTAGGGATGATATTGTAAGGACAAATTATATGCTTGTCACTCTTAGGGGTTTAAGGGTTAAGAGAATTTTTAACGATTTTTAACTCTCAAACCGTTTATCTTACATATCTAGTTACCTACAAACAATATACAAAAATTCGTGTCATATACTAGTGAGTAGAAACTGCTTTATACTGACTAAATATAGGAACAGATAACGTGACATGTGACGCAAATTTCATATATCGTGATAATCGCCACATTTGGAAACTCATTTCCCTATTATGTATTCCAATTATTCGTATCACCTTCATCGCTTTTATTTTGTGCATAGTGGAATGTCTTCTTAACATACCCTGACGATGCCGTAGATCGGCGAAAGCTTGGAATAAAAAAAGAAATGCATTAACTCCAGGCCTCAAAGGAATCGCTCGTTTAATCGACATGCACCTAAAGGACAACTTCAATTATCATGCATAAATTAGATTATAAACTCTGATTGGTCGAGAGCACACATCGCGATATCGTGCTCAATCTCATCTAATAATCTTTTTATGTAGGTGTGAAATATTCGTATCATTTTGCACCTTAAGGCTTTGTCGTTTAAAGGCTTTATTGTTGAAAGGCTGTATGGTTGAATGAAGGTGTAAAGAACGTCACAAGCTCTGTAAGCTGTGTTAGGTAAGTTTATCCGCTTAAGCCTGACTGATCTATAGTTGTAAACCTCGCCTCATACCTTAATTTTTTCACACAAAGCTGTATGGACATTGAGAAGAAATTGAGCTCGTTTGAGAAAGCCCTTGACTCGATGTTCAAAAACTAAGAAGATGGTAAAATTGTTTTTCCGAGGAACGTGTCCGCTTTAGTCGCATCTTTAGGATCCGTCCACGGTTGTTCAAAGGATGGATAGCTACTTATCCGCTGGATAAATCGCTATCCAGCGGATAAATTTTACCCATGGCGTACTATCGGTTGTTTAAAGTATGGATAACGCTATCCATTCGCTGTCCAGCGGATAAATTTATCCATGGTTTGGTAGGTAGTATAAATTTTTATCCACCGGATAATAATAATAATAAAAATTTAAAAAAAACAAAATGGCCGCTCGACAGTTACATCTTCTGCGGTGTAACTTTCCCTAGCAATCAACGTCGTAGAAAGACAAGAATTTTTCGCCGCCAGCTCGATCCCTTATAGTCTTACACTAACTCTGAATTGAGATCCACGCATCGTTTTGGACGAGAATCAATACAATACATCGGTAACCTAGTTGCAGATGAAATAACACCACAAACAATTAGGAACCATGCTGTCTCAGCGGTAATGCAAGTCCTCGTTACCCTCAGATTCTTGGTTTCGGGTTCGTTTTTGCTGGTGATCGAAGATACTTTTCTGGGATTTGATAAGTCAACCGTCAGCCGAATACAGTAAAAACCCACATAAAAGAACAAATGGATTAAAACACTCAGGCTGAAAGTGCCATTTACATCCAGCCTGAAATATGAAGTGTTCTGATATATAAAAAAAATTTGGCTGCCAGTAGGATTAGAATAACCCACTTGGGTACAGTACTGGGGAAGAGCATTGAAAAGAGGGAGGGTGAGCTGGTGCATTTGAATTTGCTTGACTTTTTCTGAGTTTTGAGTTGTTTATCACCCGATCTGCTATCCCTCCCACAATGTAATATTATTGCCTAGATTAATGCAGTTAAGGTTAGGTCCAATGTTAAAATGTTGTGCTTGCACATTGATTTCATCTGTTGGTGGTTGATGCAGTATTTAATTTTAAGAAACTAATTGAAGAACACTGTAAGGACATTTTCAGGCTGATCTTGCAGAAAACACCCAATATGTGAAAACAAAATCAGCCTGAACCCCCAAAACACAGATTCTTTTTCATGGGTTTTTACTGTAGTTTGTCATGTGACACAAGTCTTGACTGCAAAGTTAGGTGATTTCATAAGATTTCTGTCTACTCACGCTGAACAAGAGGAGATTAAGCAAGGTTTGTTTCAAGTTGGTGGTTCTCCTTCTGCCATTGGGTGCATCAATGATACCCACATTAGAATAACTGCCCCTCAGGAAAATGAACCAGACTTCGTAAACTAGAAAGGATTTCACTCCATTGATGTCCAGACAATATGTAACTTTTGAGGTAAGCTAATATCTCTACCTCTGATTATTGGTTTAGCATAGGGCAACATGTCTGTTTAACTCCAAGCTTTACTGTGAACACTATGTCATGACAGCAATGAAATGTTCTTTGGCGATCACTGGATGTGTTCTCCAACATGGATATTTTGCAGTGGAATGTGTTGGTTTGAGTGCTGAAGTAAAGCATTACAGAGCATTCTCTCGCTAGGTAGAATTGCTTAGTAACATGTAATTTGTCATATTTGCTCAAAGATGCAGGCCAAGGAATGTCTTGAAATTTACCATATCAAGAAAAGGGATAAATGTAGCTAATTGTTGTTAGTTACAAACCATATTTCATTGTTAGCAGTAGTCCTGTTCTGAAAACTCTATTTTGACAAAATGAATGAAGTGATCCCACAATAACTACTCCAAATTTAGGGCCTATGTGTATGTTTACATTGTGACAATTTTATGGGAATACAGTTTTGAACAAGGAAGACATATGCAGAAATACTATGTAGCTAAGCTGTATGAAAATGTTGTGTTGGACATAAAAAACATTTTTATCAAATACAATTGAATTTGCAGGATTGTTTACAAATGTTGTGGCTAGATGGCCTGGTTCAACTCATGATAGCCACATTTGCCGAATGTCAGCCGTAGGAAGTAACCTTGAAGGGACTGGTCTCACAGATGGTGTGTTACATGGGAATGGTGGCTATGCATGCTCTCCATTCCTCATGACCCTGTACCTCAACCCCAAAACACCTCAGGAGGAGCATTTCAACAGAGCACACAAGATCACAAGATGTACTACAGGGTAAACTTTTGGATTGACAAGGAGGTTCCATGTGCTACACTCAGAGGGGAGGATGGCTCTATAATTGTAGCTTGCTCAGTGCATTTTGCATAACCTCACTGTCAACTTAAGGGAACCATAGCCAGAGGACTGTGACATGGATGGTGGTGAAATTGGTAATGCTGTTAGAAAGCACATAACTTACAATTTTTTTTTAATATCTACACAGGGATATTGTGTGCTCTGTTAAAATGCTCAAACACACACTTGCAAAAATTGCAAAAATGTTGACATTTATTGTAGCATGATCCATGAACAGTAAGACTTAATGGCTCTATGGGAAATGTTTGCCTATTGTATTACAGATATGCTAAAGAAAGAAACAACTAAGAAAAAATACAATAATATGTGTGGTGATAAGTTAGCAAATTTAAAAATTTGTTCCTTTTGGGTCATAGGGTGTTTCCTTGATGCTTGACTGGCTAATAATTTTGTTGAGAGTAATTTTTTTGGTGTTTTATCAAACTTAAGCTTTGCAAAGTCTCATTTCATTATTAGCAACACCTTTGCTGGGTCATTATTAGGAGCCCTCAGAGATAAATTTTTTTTAAGGGAACTGACATGGAAAGGCATCCTTTAGAACATTTCCCTTGCGAAATGGCTTTTGGAATTCCTAGGAATTCCTAGGAAAATCCTAGGAATTCCTAGGAATTTATTCCTAGGAATTCCTAGGAATAAAGGTGTGAATTTTCACGGTAAATTCGGACTGGGAATTCCTAGGAATTCCTAGGAATTCCCAACCATAACAACTCTGGTTCTAAAAACCTAGAAATTCCTAGAAATTCCCAGAAATTCCCAGAAATTCCCAGAAATTCCAAGTTTATAGCCAACAGGACTTGGAATTCCTAGGAATTCCTAGGAATTCCTAGGAATTCCAACTCAGAGAACCAATGACTTTCCCTGAAAAGCTGTAAATCTAAAAAATTCCTAGGAATTTCTGGGAATTTCTGAGAATTTCTGGGAATTTTTGGGAATTTTTAGGAATGTTTAAGAATTACTGGGAATTTTAAGCAAAAATTTGAGGCTAATGATTTAAAATAAATACTTTAAATTAAAAAAACCCAGCTAAAATTCAAGTATTCAATGAAATTTATTTAAAAGCTTGATGAAGGCATACATGTAAAATATTTTTGATTAATTATTAACATCAATGTGTGGTAATATTAGGATGGAATTTGATTTATTTTTCTTTTCTTGAAAACTTCATACGGATTAATCCTCAATTATAGCTATTCGTATAAAATAGTTCTAATCAATCATTAAATTTGGTTTGACACAAATTGTGAATAAAATCTGTTGATTCTTTTCCAAAAAATACAATATCCTAAGTTATATTTATATAGTTATATTCTTGGGAGTGAAGGGGCTAATTACAGACAAATAAAATTGATTTTTTGATTAAAATCTTGTTATAACTGCAACAATAAATTAGAATGAAGTTATCCTAAACTGCAAACTTAGCTGCTGTTTGTACTGTTTGTATTTTTTTTCCTGGACTCACAATGAGTTGGCCTTGAATGAGGTTATCAACAAGAACCTTGACCATTTTGTATCTGGATTCCTTGACATCTGAATTTGAAAAAAAAAAAATATATTAAAATATGTATGTTTAAAGCTCAGACCAGGCTTTTAAGATGGCTATGAGGAAAAGGGCATTCATTGGATTCTCAAATTGAGAAATCTGTGTTATATTGAGTGACTTTTATATTGGAGTTAGTACATCTCTCTCATGGATTTTACTAAAAAAGGGCTGAATACATTATTTTGTTTTTACCAAGGAGGGCTTCTTTATGTAATAAAGTTTGTTATGAATCTTGAATGTTCCCAAACGTGACTAGAGGAATCTTGAAACCTTACTGATAGGTTTATTTCATTGTAAAGCATAAGCTTAAGAAACTGCGGCATGCAAGTGACCGATTCGATTCTCAGAATTATTCTAGTTTCAGTTGCGCCGAGCGTTATGTAAGCTTAATTCAACCCGCTACATCTATTCTTTTATAAGATTTTGATCACAACGAATATCGCAATTTTTACTCACAACAAACTTTCAAAATCGTAGCTTTACAGATGGCCACTCGACCCTTGTTTGTACCGGTCCATATGTCAACTGTTGTCCCTACTTTTAACTCCACGGCGCCAACGACTTTCTTCTCTTTTACAACACTCACGCTATTCTCGTTTTCCCATTGAACCACAATAAAAGCTATCTTTAGAAATGTTATATTAAGCAAAACAGTTGAGAAAAGCGATCAACCGATGAAAAGTACATTCAAAGATGAGCGCCAAATGGAGTCTTCTTTGTTTCCGATCACGGGCATGATCACGTGGATCTTTTAGGACTTGTCATTGGCTAGCAAAGTGAATCCGCTGGCTTGCCGATTGCAGTGTTAAGAGAAGCGCCGAACTTTATTTTGACTTCTCCGACCGGTTCTCTGCTTCTAGAAGATGGATAGCTTGGTGATATAAATAAAGATGTGAGCTCACTCTATGTAGAAATAATCGACAAGAATCGATCGTATTACAAATGCACGATTTGTGGCCGAAAGTTGTCGAGGAAACAAAGACTCGAAACTCACTTGAGTTGTGTTAATGGCAAAGGTGAGAAATAACACAAGCCAATCACAGTTTTGAATGCGACTACAAATCGTCTTTTACCCTCATATGTATAAAAGAAGGATACCACATTCGGAAGTGTAAGAGATACATAGATGATCCCAGTGTACCAGTACCTAAATCTACAAAGCTTGACCGTAGCAAGCGTTCAGCAACACGTTCCAACACCGCCATCTCGATTCCTCAGTCAATCGTTTCCACTGAACTTAAAGCAGTATTGACAACAGAGTAGAGTGCGTCTTACAAAGGAGAAACATTTGTACAAGAGACAGGAGTAGCTATGTGCGATTACAGAGGTGCGTCGGAACTCTGGTCCACAAATAGTTATGCACTGCCCGAAGTATAAAACAATTTTGTTGATAGCTGACAGACAGAGAAGAACAACAAGTAAACTTAAGAGCTGTTATTACTGAAGTGTGACTAGCATTTTTCATTTTTATATAAAGAAGGACTTGTAATTTGCACCAAAAATAAAAGGATGTAATATTTTTTTGGGAGATCCAGTGATTGGGACATTTAAGAAATTAAGTTATGAAAGGAAACTTGGTTGGTACTTCTCACTACTAACAAGTCTTGTTGACAAATATTTTCAGATCAGAGTTTCAAATAAAGTAAATTGAAGACGTCATATAAAAGACATTGACTACCTCTGTCTTGTCTGCATGCCAAATGTTTGCAAAGTGTGTGGATGATCCACAAGTATTGGAACTCTTACAAAAATGTTTTGTAAGAATAAAAACAGGAAAACAAATTACAGCAATTAGTCATGAAAATAGAGCAAAAAACTGAAAAAAAGCAGCAACAACAATCATGAAAAAAGAAAGATTAATTAGGTGTTGAATTTGTTGGTCTAAGGCATAAAAATTCTACTAAAAGTATTGTCAACAAAAAGTCTCTGACAGCGTTTGAGGCAACTGAGCTTGACTGTTCCAAGGTTTTCTAACAAAGGCAACCAGTAATGTAGGTTAGGGAAGTAAGATAACAATGCAATTATTGTTAATTATTGTGGAAGTTGGCAATTTCCATTTAACATAACTGACAGCTGGTTCATGAGAAAATCCATATTAATATAAAGATTTACTAAAACTTAGTTTGAGTAAAAAATTTCATGATCTTTAAGTTATAAACATGTACTTGTATGTATATCTCTTGGTAAGTTTTGTATAGCATACCTTTTATTGAGCCAAAGTTTTAAGCCTCTGAAATTACTCTTTTTCTTAAAACCTTCACATTCAAGGTATTGAGAATTTCTTAGAATTTATGTGGACCTCAGGGTATTAAAATTGCCTCAAATTCAATTCCCAGCAATTCCCAAGAGTTCCACACTTCTTAAATTATAGGTAGTTTGTAAAGCTGAGAATTCTTAGGAATTCCTAGGGATTCCAAGTCCTCACAAAACTGGAGTCTTCCTTTCCCAGAAATTCCCAGTAATTCCAAGCTTTTTAAATCAGAGTTAATTTGCATAGATGGGAATTTTTGAGAATTCCTAGGAATTCCCAGAAATTCCCAGAAAACTGGGAATTCAGTTTGCAAGGGTCATTTGCATAATTGGGAATTTTTGAGAATTCCTAGGAATTCCCAGAAAACTGGGAATTCAGTTCGCAAGGGTTTTTTTTTATTTACCCCTTGTTCTGGAAGTAATGTTGTTAGGAAACCACATTTATTGTTTTGCAAAAAGTTCAAAATATTTTGCCTTCTTCAACAGTTTTCATAGATTGTTTTCCTTTGTCTAATGAATGATTTACGACAATCTTTATGTTTAGACATTGGGATGAAGTGGTTTGGCATTCTTATGGGAATACCCAGTACAGTCTGTCCATCGTACCTTAAAATTAAATCATTCACTCTTTTTATGCTCATCACACTCAGTTCTGGCTAAGGTGTTTGCGTGGAATTTGTATTTTAATCTTTGGTTATCTTTTTTTTGCAAGTACATTAATTGTGATCATTTTGACTATACAAGTCACATCTTGAAAGCAACAAAAGTAATGAAAGGTTAATAATTCAACTTAAACTGAATGGAATCATGTTAGTATATTGTATTTTATTCACTCTGTAATTTGTGGAATGTAAAGTGAAGAAACAATTTCAAATTGAGGTTTGATTTCAACAGCAATTCACACTTTATAAATGAAGATTTTGTTGTTTGTATTGACTCTACCATTAAAGTGCCATTACAAGCACAAATTGCCGCCTTAAGCATCATGGTATTACATGGAATGATCAATTAACTTTAAAAGTATCCCCCCTGTTTTTCTGAGTTAAAGGATAGGCCTCATGAAATATTTCATTTTTTTTATTTGAAAATATATACATTACAATTAAATCAGAGAAATGCTCAAAATAATTACATGAAACTAAAACACTCCATTAAATGATGAGTTTTACAACATAGAGCTGAATATGTCAGTTTTATAATGCATTTAAAATACTAATGGTCTCTGCTGTATATTTGCAGTTGCTATTTCACCAATGAACATTTGTGTATTTTATCAATTTCGTTTCAAATTTTTAAAATCAGTGGTTTTTTTTCCTTTCCCTTCATTTCAGATCATGATAACAGGATACAAATAAAAGCTTGCAAAATTGTGAAAAAAAAATTTGGTTGGGACATTTGAACACAATTTTTGCCCAGAGGCATGGGAATTTCAACAAACCAATATTTAAAATTTCAAATGCCCGGGAAGCTGTCCAAGAGGTGCATGGTGGGGGATTTTGAGGCTTCTTCCGTAGCTGATTGATGTATTAGTAACAAAAGGCAACCAAATTAAAACCATTATGTGATTAAAGCATGTGTACACATCTGGGAAATGGTTTATCAGTGTCATGAAAATATAGGGAGCAGACAATAACATACATTAACACGGGTGTGTTTCAAAAAGCTCAATAATTTTTGCGGTGGTAGCCTCTGAGGAATCTGGTTTCTTTCCACCCCCAGTCTTCTTTTTTGCAGTGACACATTTTCTGTGCTCTCTCTTTGCTCTGCTCACCATTCCTCTGCACTTTTCTCTCACCTCCATGACAGTTCTTTTGGCATATTAGACTCTTAGTTACTTAATTATTTATTTATTAATTTATTAATTTATTACAATTCGATGACAATAAACAACATCATCATTAGAATAGCCTACAAAAGAGTCACAGACCTCATACAAAGGTAGTCCACCTAAAAGAAAAGACAAGACAAAAGATATATGTAATATGCCCTACAAGAGCATCAAATAAGAAATAAATGCCAATCATCAAAACTTAGATAGAATGTATGAATAAAAAATTAAAAATCAGTCATATCTTGATAGCAAGAAGTCCCTTGCACCCTTCTTAAAACTGGGGTGGGTGCCTGACACACTGATAAGGGTAATTTATTCCACATATCCTTAAAAAAACTGCTTTACAATTAGTAGTTCTGGCAAAGTTCTTCTCAAGAGTAAGTTTATCCCTTCCCCTGAAGTGGTACCTATCAGAATTGGTATAAAATTGAATATAAGTAGATATGCCTATACTTAAGAACTTTATACAAGAATAAAACATCAAACAAAAAGTGTCTGTCCTCCAAAGACAACAAATTCAGTTGTTTTCTACGCATGTCGTGGTCATCATCTGACTTCGGAATAAACTTAGGGGCTCTCCTGAATTTTTCTAACTTGTTAAAATGTTCCTACCTGTTTGAGACGGCCATACGACATAGTACAGTACTCCAACTGGATCAAAACAATGTTCTCAAGGCAGTGAGTGCCCAAAACAATGTTCTCAAGGCAGTGAGTGCACAAAACAGTGTTCTCAAAGCAGTGAGTGCACAAAACAATGTTCTCAAGGCAGTGAGTGCACTAAACAATGTTCACAAGGTAGTGATATCCTTCATACCCTTGCATGTCCTTTTGATACGACCAAGAATCTTGTTTGCGTTACTAGTTATTTTGTTAACATGGGCATTCCATGACAACTTGCTACTAGTAAATAGGCCAAGGTCAGAAAATTCAGAAGTTTCCTCCAGGATGTGATTGTTTATTCTTAAGTCAGAATGAAGAGGCAATTTCTTCATGGTGATACGCATTAGCTTACATTTTTAGTCAATTAAACTTTGTTGGTTCCAGAAATACAAGTTATCCAAATCTATTGTTTTTGTTCGAAAGTGTAAAGTAGTGGAAAATTTAGTCCAGTTTTTTTTTTATATATTTTCTTCCGCCTCTTCAAAAGTAACTGCACATTTTGCAGGTACGTGAAAAGTTCGGCCTTCTGACGTGTTTTGCCGGGTAAGGAGCAACATTTTCTGCCAGGTGGTCTCGCCATTAGCACGTGCAAGCAAAGAGGTCAGGCAGCGCCATGGTTATCACCATGACAACTGCCTAGACAACGAGTTGTCCATCGGATAGTTATGCGCCTCACTATCCGTGCTTTCTGCAACAACTTTTTATCCGCTGGATAGCAATGCAGTGGATAGGCATCTTATACACCGGATAAGCTTATCCAGTGGATAAATTTATCCATCTTTGAACAACCGGATGAAAATTTGATGTTTGCTCTAAACTTAGTTTGTAGAGGTAGAACAGTTATATGAGATCGGCACGCATGAAAGGACTAGTTCCCGTGACTCGTAGCGAGGACTAAGTCCCTTCCAATGAACTACCATTTTTCATCAGATATCCAAAATATGATCCCTGCGACTTGTCCCACGAATTCAAACTGGTTTGAATTCGTGAAAGAAGTCGCCAGGACTTCTCTCCCCAAATTATCCAGGTCCCTGCGTGAGAACTGTTCGTGGGACAGGTCCTTGCGACTAAATGAAAGAATCCATTCACTTCAAAAGAGAAATATATAGAAAATAATACATGGGCGCGCGTAGATATGGAATTTCTCCTCGAGTGTTTAACTCGAAGAGTTTATTAATGAATGAAAATGAAAGGATGGACACTCAGAATAAAAATCTTAAAGTGCGTTGGCGCACTCAAGATGAAAACATGCGTTGAATCACTTCAAAAACAAACAGTGGGCCTAATTTTCAATATACAAAATTATCAGTTACTGGATTGGTCCTTACCGACAGAAGAAATCTTTCAGGTACACAGCTAAAAGCAGCCTGCGGCAAATCTTGAATTTGTCGATTTTCGTTCTCAGCGGCGAGAAATGTTATTACTAAAGCCACTGAATACGCAACTTTCGGTTTTTCTTTTCGTATTGGGGTTTTCTTACCCTTCTAGGAAAATTTGAACGTTACTGTCTGTAAGCGATACGGATTTTGTCAGTGTCTTAGCAGCCATAATCCGAAAAGATTCCGACAAACGACCATGAATGGCGAAGGCTTTGTTGTTCATTCATCAACCTGACTGAGTGGCGCGAAAGGCGAGTGACGTGTCAGCGGCTGGTTGGCGATATCAAACACATGTAAAAAATATTGTATTTTTCACGTGTGTTGTTACGGCTTTTCCCAAGCCTGGAAATCCTTGTAAAACACTGTAGTTCATATGATAAGATCAATTTTCACACTATGTGGTCACCTCCAATAGAATCGCGACATTTCGGCTGCATATATTCTGCTAGTCTTCCTCGCCTGAAGAAGACTGGCATTATGCAGTCCAAAGTCGCGATCCACATCCGAAGTGACTCCATCGGGAAGCAAACGATTTTATCATATAAATTACGGTGTTATACAAGGATTTCCAGCCCTGAGAAAAGCCGTAACAACATACGTGAAAAAATACGATATTTTTTACGTGTTTGATATCGCCAATCAGCTTCTGACACGTCACTCGCCTTTCGCGCCGATCATGATCATGACTCTGAAATGGAGTTGAAATAGTGTATTGTGAAATTGAATCGTGCGTGAAATAAAACTTGTGTTAGCACGTGTTCTTGGCCTTGTCTTTTTTCCTTCTTCATTTGAAATTTCTGTATCGAACTTTCAATCAGGTGATTTGTTGTTATCAACTGAGTTGGTAACGTAAATTGGCCACCATTAAGAGTTTCAAAAGTGGCGCATAGTTCCAACCGCCCTTCTTGACAAACTTCTCTAGCTTTAAATCAAGTTCCATGGTCTCGTAGCTCAAACGAACTCGGACTCAATTCCTTTTTTATTAGCTCAGGTTGCTACGCGACTCCGCCCAATACTATAATATATTTCCCCTCGACTAGCCACCAGTATAATGGGATAATGGCGTCTCAAAAATCGCAATTAATTTATTAGATTGTGCATTCTTTCTATGTCGCGATAAAGTGATATTTTATACCATAGGAATAAAAATATTTTGTCATCCGCAGGCTTAAACGTTCATGACGGGGTGACTTTAAACAGAACCAAAATGATCTTAACGACGAGAGCTAAAGTGGTTAGTTCAATTTTTATTATTGGTTTCACGACCTATCTCTTGTACGTTTCCTACCAAGCGGAGTTCAGACTAGGAATGAGCCAGCTCATAAACGTCACCTGCAGAACAGGTAAGTCAACGAATTAGAAATGATTTACAGCATTAGATACTCATCACATGAATTATGCCGTCAGAGTCTAAATTAAGACGCAGGTAAATATTGAGGAAAATGAAAGTAACATAACTTAGTTCGAACAAGGAGAAATACGCTTCCGAAAGCTTTAGAGGCCTATTTACTTCGTGTTGTCCCGTTTACCAGAAATTAGCCGCTCGCTGTGTAATGCTATCGCAGATTCAAGATAACAAACTGAAGATCGTATCAAATAATTTCTCAAAATTAACTAACATACAATGATCACCGTGGGTGATGATGGGTAATTATCGTAGAGAACACGCCCCTGATCAGTTAGTCTTGCCTGTTCCGGTGTATCGGTTTCAGATCGCTCTAACGCTCTGTCAGTTTCGAGCTAGTCAACGCTTTACCGCCCATACCACCCATACAGGTTTAGTTTATTGATCTCTAGTGCCAGCGTCTCGTGCTGCTAGTCAATAAACTATGTTGCCCAAATATTGTAGTCTGTGTTTGATACTACTAATGATTCAACTTATCGATTGGGTTCCCAAGCAACAAATTTTATTGAGTGAACAGAGTGAAAAGCCTAAAAATATCCGCTGTTACCAAGATATTCGAAACTTCTCTGCCGCAGAGACTCTATAGTGAGCGAAGTTTATTACGAAGTTCATATGACACGTGCCGTGCATACTGCTAGGAACAGCAATGTCGATAGCGTCATGTCAGTAAATATAATACACTTACTATCTTTCTTATTCTATTTACCTAAGAGTTTGTACGTGATAGAAGGCTCTATTGGTGTCCCATCGATTAAGAAGCCGACATCGTCTTCTTCCGTTCGTTTCTGTTGGGAATTGCATCTTCTGAATATTTAGGATTCCCTTTTCTTGGCGTTCAGAAAAATGCCCTTGTCATTGATCCAACTCGAAACTACAGCTATAGTGCAAAATTTAGTTTCTCTGTACAGTTGGCGTATTTGCGTTCCTGACTGAGACTGGAATGTCCTTTTAGAGCCCCTGGAGGGATAAGATCGCGTCCTGAAGTTGAAAAATTCATTAGGAGAGATATTCTTCTTGATGACAGGAATACTGGCGTGATCATTGATGCAGGTCGCTCACAGCTGGTGCGCTTATGATAAGAGAGTGCTTATTTTGGATATCTGCAATCTCGTTTTGTTTTTCAATGATGGTTTCGCCTTCAGTTAATTAAATAGTCTCGGACATTGCTTGGCGAAGTATCCATTGATCTTCTCTGGCTAACAACGCGATCTCTATGTTGTCGATACTTTTCCCAATCGCTTTGATCTTTCGTGACATAATGTTTGCACTTGGATTGATTTCAAAAGTGAACAGCGGCTATCACTTCAGAGTTAAAGTAGGGCGGTTATCGTTTCGTAGTTTTCTTCTTTACGAAGGAAGCATGATCATCAAGCACGTCTTTTTAGCAGTTTTTCTCATGCCCAGTACACATCATTGATGTCTTTAAAGGTGCTTGCAACATGGAAAGGAGTAAAGACAACATCTCCGTTGTATCGTATAGAATCAAATCTCCTAAACTTTCTTCTCATGGAAGTCTTAGGACCCCTTTTGGGGCACCTAGCTCTCGTAATTGCACATACCAGATGATGATCGCTTATATCTGGGTTGAAAACACCTGTGTGCAAGAATTCAATTCTTTTGGATGTTAGAATTACGTCAATTAGAGTATCGCTTTTTGCCGTAGCTCTAGTTGGCGCACTTACAAGGCTTTTTAGATTGTAATCGTCGCATAGGTTTAGTAGATGTCTCCCTAACTTTGGCTCCTTGTAGGGTTCCAGAATGTTACAATTCACGTCTCCAATTGGTGTGTAATCGTCCGAAAGTCTGGTTATCAATTCAATTGGTCGTTCTAGCTCGGATGACCAGATTTCTTAGGCCATTTTTGACGGTCTGCTTAGATGAACCAAAATAGATCTCCATGAGTCCTTTTGAGTTCTGACCTCAATGGTAGCTGATTCTAGACCAATGAACTGTTTGTTTAGAGGTCGGACCTTGCATAAATTATGAGGCCACCTTTAAAATTTGTTATAACTTATCGATTTGGCTGGGATTCTTTAGCATAATACTAGCTCTCTGGATATAGCTGTTATCGATTTTGGTCTCTGAGAGAACGAGAATATCTTAGAAATTATTTATCAGCACGTTCTAAACCTCGAAGAGCTTGATTCCGCCGATTCTTTTTGTTTCCTTGTGGTAGCAAGACACGAGATAAACAAGCTCGAAAGTGCTGCCTACGAAAATAAACCACCTCAAAAATGTCGATTGTCGTTATTGGTCTTAATTCATCTGCCTTGAAATTGGTTCTTTTGTTTGTTTTGTTTTTGTTTGTTTTTTTTACTTTTTTCTTCTTTTATAGGAAAGATGATCATTCTTGAAATTCTTTTCATTGGAGAGATCCCCAATCATTACAACGTAGAAGCGTAATAATTGGCTATTTCCAAACTTCTACATTGAATCAGTCTCCCCCTCTATTCAATTAATTCTGGTTAGGTCAGGCTTGATTGCGAGTACTTCAAAATAAACTTTAATATTTTGTCTATCGTAGATGAGATCGTCAGTCGAAAGGTTGTTCCAACTCAAGCTACAGACACAGAAAAACCCACGAATAACTCGTCGCCAAAGGTTTTCATTTATCTCACTCAAACAGAACAATGCCTCCCTTCAAACTTTGCCTCTTCTTCCGAGATCGGCGACCCCGAGACATGTAACTGTGATGTCATAGTGCTAAGCTTTCGTACTAAATGTCAAGTGCAAAAATCGCCCCACATCACTTATCTGTTCGATCCTAATACTGGATGGGGAACAGGACGAAATGTGCTGTATTTTGCTGCAATAACGAGATCCCCAAAATACCATTATTACATTTTTATGGATGATGATGTGATGCTGCATTTCAATTCATTTGCTCCGCCACAAATGAAGAAGCTTCCGCCGTTTAGAGTCTTCGAACAATGGCTCTTAGATTACGAGCCTGTAGTTGGCGTTTTGGATTATGGAGTTCACTATGGGGCAAGTTGGACCAAGGATAGACGACGGACTATATGTAAAAAGACGGACAATCCCCTTGTGATAACATCAGTATGGTTCGATGGTGTTTTCAATGCATTTCATTATAAAGCTATCGAGCATCTTTTCCCTTACCGCACGCAGTACGAAAAAATAAGTTGGTGGTCGCTGCATCGATACATGTGTACTGCTGTAGAACTGATATTTCGAGGCCAGGCATTGATGTATGTGCCTATTACTGCGGGTAACCCAACCCATCGCTCATACCCAAAGAGTGTGTCGAACATGAGTGTATACTGGAGAAGTTACGTCGACACTATTCGAGCAGAAGCTCCTTTAGTTTACAGAAATCAGTCGTTATTTGACGTACTAAGGCAGAATCTTGAGGATTACATTATGAAAACGAGAACATATTGCATGACTGAATCACGACATCAACCTATAAAACCATACGCTCATTTTGATAGTCGAACAGAGATGTAGTTGAGGTTAGTGAAGAGATAAACTATAGTTCAGCGATTTTTCTTAATCTTTCTTCTTTTAGGCCCAATCCGTGGATTAAATGGGAAACCCATTCAAATTATAAGGCGCTTTGTTTTGTAACAAAGTCTCAACAAAGAGATGTCCGCGAGGAGAAGTTCGACTCATCAAACCATAATTCACGTGTTGTCGGGTCGCTAAATTTTTTCTTTTTTCTCAGTTAAGCAGCCAGGCTGCTTCAAAATTTAAGATTCAAAATGGTGACGGTTGTCCATTTTCAACACATATTATGATAAATTCTGAAAGTTAGTTTGTCCCAGGAGGAAGGAGGTGACTCCATTGTTTTCTGGTGTAAATCACTGCTAGTGTGACGTCACGTAGTTTCGCATGCTTGCTTAGTTAAGCGAGGGAACGCCATTTGTAGGAAACAAACAGAAGGCCATAGGCTATTATTAGGTTACTACTAACTGATTTAACATGTTTGTGCGAGGTTTGTTGTATATTTGCCTTTGAGTTAAATTGTTTATTGTTCTGTGAAAGTGATTATTTGTAATTTCATTAATTGTAATTCCACCGTATTGACTTCGGAACCTGTCAAGAGAAACCAAAACTAATGCTGTTTTCTCGCTAAGCGTTTAATAGATCGACCACAATTAAAGTAGTTTTTCCCTTATTAATAAAATTTTATACCCTTTGTTATCTGGGGTCAATCTCATCAGTCATTTTGCTCATCAATCCTTTAATTTTAAAGTTGTTATTTCATCCAATTGTACTGAACAGTGGTGAACCAAGAGTGTTTATCTATTTTGTCGGCTTGTGTCGTATGTGACGATAAGTTTTCGCTCGCTACACTGAAATTTTCGGAAAACGTACAAACGGGGGCGAAATTAGCTCGGTAGAGACCACTCGGCTTGCGAGAACGGAAATTCGTCACGATTTCCTGGCACACGGAGATCTGCTTCTAGTGAACTTGTGCCGACGTCAAGGATGAAACAGCATTTTGGTTCCACAGTACTTTTATTCTAGGTCAGGCCAACAAGCGACATGACCTCTAGCGTACTCAAGTTTGTAATCATCAAAGCTGTACAAGGTACTTGCTTAAGAACTAACTGGTGTGAGGTGTTATTGTTACACAAATCGCAATATTTGAATAAGGACACAAAAGAGCGGAAAAAGGTCTCTTTGAAGTTAAACGAAAACTACTTAAAATTTCCATCTGTTTCTACGACGGAAAGAATCTCAAAATGAAAAAGACGGATGCAATAAACTCGAGGTCATCAGTTAAAGTAGGAAACTTAGGTGCGAATTCACAGCTCTGGTATAGAAAACAATACCTATCTTAATTACAGCAGAGCAGCTTGGGAAATAAAAAAACCCATGTAATGAATAGCAAAAGTGCCGACAAGCAGGTGCATAAGATGAAAGCAAGTAACAGAAAAAATCTGTTCCAAAAGCTACTGTGGTTTTTTATACATTTTATTTAACTCACTAGAAGGAAAGACCCGAATAACCCAAATATTTAAAATGCGGAACTAGGAATACATGTGGTGGATATTTGCCCAAAAACTATGAAAACCCTAAATATAATATTTTACGTTGTACACTGACAATTCAATTTTTCGATTATAATAATTACAATCATAGTGATAGCCACGATTTGAATAGAACCACTCGTTCATCATTCTTTACGGCTCAACCGGTCGAGTCAAAGAACGAACAAAAACAAGATATAAATTTAAACTTGAAAACCAAAACCCGAATTGAAATATAACCCGAAATAACACTACGCACATGAATTTTTCCCCTAATACGTTTAGCACAAACTATTGAGTGTTTAGCTTGCAGCCTTGTGTTTTTTACTAGTGTTCAACGAAAGCTCCCTGTGTAGTTTTTTTGCTTGTGGACCTTGTTATGATCTTTTGTGGCTTTTAGTCCTCAAGGTCACTTCATATACCATTGGTATATTACTATACATTATCGGGGCTGGGATGTATCTACCCTTTTTTACCATTTTTTTTTAATATGCTTCTTTGTCTGTCCATGTTTTCTACTATTAAGAGGTTTCTTTCACTTTCCCAAGCTTGTAAAAACTTCCAAATTCTTTTTGTCCCAGGCCATTGTACAGAGTGTTTCTAAATCAAAATCCGGATGTTGTAACTTTGGTAATTACTCTGTCGTTGTATTTTCTTTAATGATAACACAAAGTAAGGTTGCTTTAAAAGGATTTACCAGTCAAACCCTTTATTTTGTTTTAGCCCGTCATTTACATTTCTATTAACTGTACTTTTCTTTTTGTTAGGAAAATTTTAACAGGATTTTCTTGAGAAAAATGTTTAAGCACTCTGCAACTTTAAACAGGGTAATTGAAATACTCTTATTTCGTGCTGTTACCACTTTTAATTGAAATCATTCTTTACTTTGCTTGAAACAGTTGATAAATGCGTTACTTATTCAGCCACCATTAAAATTTTCACACACAAATCATTTTTGGAGTTATTTGAATATTAAAGAGTTTTCGTTGCAGCCTTATAACCAACTGCTTTTTTTATTTCCATGACATTTTGTCAAAATCTTATGCAATCTATCACTTGATATAAGAATTTCAGCTTCATTTTGCTCATGTTTCCTTGGTTCTTGCTGCTATCAGTCCTGTCATACCATTTCTTGTGACTTTATGCGCAAAAATTAATAGTGATGGGACAAAGTTTTGATGCAGGCTGAAAATTCTCAATAGAAAAACCTCAGTTGCATCTTTGTTTTGGATCTTTGTTATCTTACCGTTTAACTTTTTACCCCATCTCAGCACCAACCTGTGCCTGCAAAAAACGCTGGGTATCTAATCACAGGCATGTAAGGGATGTAAAAAAAAACTCTACATCGGAAGCACCACATGATTTCGTGCGACAGCTCTTGAACAAAGACAATTTGTCCATTAAAAGACTCATCCTAACGAGCCAAATGACAATTAACAATCAAAGAATTGATGGGAATGTGATCTTACAAGAAAACGACTCCGTCAACTTAAGATTATTCGAAGCGTTTTATATCCGAAAGTGAAAGCCATAACTTTAAAACTCCCGGGAAGAATGTATTGAACTAGGAGGCCTTTTACTCTAAACTAGACTGCTTAAACTTTTGTTCTCGCTAAAACTTACCAGCAATTTTCCATGTTATAATGTGTTGCCATCATCATGTGACTCATAAACTCAGTGACCAGTAGCAACTGACTTTAATGACCAGAGAAGGGAACAAGTAACGTGACTAGTAACGCAAGATTCATATATCCTAACATCTCCCCTCTTTTGGAGTGAGCTTACTTCGGAAACAAAACATATAAACGTAACCGATAGTCAGAGTCTCTAAAATGAATGCATAGAGTTCTATTGAGCTGAAGTCAATAATCGCACAGCCAACTACACAACAAAGTCACTGAACTTGGAGGGGGCTTTACAACTCTTGTTCGAGTTTTCTTAATTGGAACAGATTTTGGTGTCGATGTTTGCTTCGGTTCAGGATTAGATAACTTAAAATACCACTGTGAAGGCTGGCTTTCATTCTTTATAAAGACTGGCTGTCACTGTCTTCAACTGGCTTCGTTGTTCAGCTGGTAGTTCAGCTTGCTTCAGAAATTCTTGATTTCTATGGAGCATTTCACTGTCTGAACTGGATTTTACCACATGGGACATGTCGGATTGCCCCTCAATACAACCACCCATCCACTTGCCCAACTTAAATTTCTGACAGGGTACAGGAGGAGCGATGGAGTTACCATTTTGCCTTTTGCCTTTTTAATTTCAGCTTTGAAGTCAGAGAGTCTATTGGTGTATTTCGTTGGTCCAACAGGGCTTATCACGGGTCTTTGTTGTCTTTGAGAGCCTTTTTGAACAAAGATTGAACAATAATGATTGTGGATATATGAAAATCATATCTATGCACTGCAGTGAAGAAACGAATATAAGAGATCCTCGCAGCTATGAACACTACTGGACTAGTAGTTGAAATAAGACCTGAAAAAAATTCAGGCCCGTACGGGATTTGAACCCATGACCTCTGCGATATCGGTGCAGATTGAACAAATTTCACAGCAGACTCCCCCTTTCCGTCGAGTCTGGTGATGCGAGAAGGAAAATAGGTGGGTGAACTCCCAATCGAACGGAAAGTGATGAAATCCATAGCTTGTAAACTGAGGAGCGTTGTCTGTTTCCAGTTTTTCCGGAATGCCACTTCTGCTAAATCGTTCCTTGAATATTTAAATTACAGAACTGGAGGTGTTTTCTTCCATTTACTTGAATTCCATGAAATCCAAGTAGAAGTCGACACGCATGAAGTCTGAACTGATCAGAAGCTACTCCACTCTACGGGTGATCAGGAAATTCGTGACTCTGCAATGGAAGCTTCTGATTCCTAGCTTGAAATTCGTTGCAAAGTGAAGGTTGCTTGATCTAATCACGCACTTCTGCATTCATGCTAGGCCAGAATACAGTGTCTCTAGCTTTACGCAGGCAAGCCTCTGCTCCTAAACGGCTGGATTGGAACCTGGACTTTCCTTTAGGTCTCAGTAACTAAGAGATGACTACTCTCGAGCCTTTGAACAGAACACCATTATGTACTATCAGGACGTCACGATAAGAACAATACTCCCGAATCTTGATTGGCACTTGGTTTTTGTTGATCCAGTCGTTCTGGTGTGACCTTCAGGGCTTGCATACGGTCTTGGCTCTTCAGCTCCAAGGAAAATATTTCATATGATTCCTCTGGCCCAGAGGTTTCATCCTGTGCGGCTCTAGACAAATGGTCAGCTAAGAGTATTTGGAAACCAGGTTTGTACTTAACTAACAGATTCGTTCTAGCCTGAAAAGCATTATTTGGGAACGGCAAGGAGTTGATAGAGGCGACTTCTTAAACTTCGATTCGAGAGGCTTGTGGTCAGTTTACTAGATATTGGTTGAAACTTTCATAAGCAAAGACATTTTGGTTCGGAAGGACCTACGGATTTCTTCTTTTCCGATATCTTCTATCTTTGAAATTGAAGATTTTCCTCCATCGCCCTCTTAGGGAAGAATTTGTTACGGGAAAATTTACTGACTTTTCCCGTATGTGTTATTCGGTACATATTCATTCGTAAACTTTCACATTTAACCATTTCGAGTCCTTTCATTTTAATAAATCAAAAAATGCATAAAAAAACCACAGTAGCTTTTGAATAGATTTTTGTTGTTACTCGCTTTCATCATATGCACCTGCTTGTCGGCACTTTTGTCATTTATTACATGGTTTTTTTTAGGTAAATATAAGTGTTAATGGTCTTTCTGGAAACATTGGTTTTCATGGTAGATAGCAGCTGAGTTTATACTCGTAAATCTAATTTCTTTTCATGCGATGGTTTCCAAACCAATCTTGCATAAATAAGCAGAAACTTTTAATTGCTTTTCCGTTTTTTATTTCCTGAGCTGCGCTACTGCAATTAAGATAGGTATTGTTTTCTATATCAGAGCTGTAAAATCGCACCTAGGTTTCCTACTTTAATGGCCTAGAGTTTATTGCATCCGTCTTTTTATTTTGAGATTCTTTCCGTCGTAGAAACAGATGGAATATTTAAGTAGTTTTCGTTTAACTTCAAAGAGACTTTTTTTCCGCTCCTTTGTGTCCTTATTCAAATATTGCGATTTGTGTAACAATGGCACTTCACACCAGTTACTTCTTAAGCAAGTACCTTGTACAGCTTTGATGATTACAAACTGGAGTATGCTAGAGGTCATGTCGCTTGTTGGCCTGACCTAGAATAAAAGTACTGTGGAACCAAAGATTGTCTTATCCTTGACGTCCGTATAAGCTCGCTCGAAGCAGATCTCCGTGTACCAGGAAATCGTGACGAGTTTCCGTTCTCGCTGCCAAGTCGTCTCTACAGAGTTATTTCCCCCAGTTGTTATTGTGCCGTCCGCGAAGATTCAGTCCTCCAGTTAGTGGGCGCGAAACCTATCGTCACAAATTTTCGAAGTCTTCTAAACAGCTGTCGATTTTCTTATTGGGAAGCTTCTCTGACCCTCGACGAACGCGGCAAAGTCGCTCAAGGGACCGATTTTTCTCGCCTATCGAGTCCTGTTGCCATCTCCTAATCGCTCCATTGCTACTCGAACAGTCCCAATTGCCAACAACATCACCATGGCACTTCATAAGAATTGGTAGCGATTTGCGCACCCGACTCAACGTTGTCGTTGTCTCCCGGCATTTTCTCACACTTTGAGCACAAGATTCATTCTGAAATGACGAAGAATAGAAGGAAACAGCATCAGGAAGGCACCTTCTGCGTCTGGTGTTCGAAAGAGGGTGCAAAATCCTTAAATAATACACTGTTTCTCCTGACGCTATTTTAATACATGCGACCCCTAAACCTAGTGAGTAGCAGCTGCCAATTAACGTAAGATTCATATATCGAAATAATCGTTACGTTGGGAAACTCATTGTCCTTATTACGTATTCCAATTATTCGTATCACCTTCATCGCTTTTATTTTGCGTATAGTGGAATGTTTTCTTAACATACACTGACGATGCCGTAGACCGGCAAAAGCTTGGAATAAAAAAAGAAATGCAGTAACTCAAGACCTCAATCGAGTCCTCCGTTTAATCGACATGCAACTCATGCATACATATAAAATCTCTGATTGGTCGAGAGCATACAGTCAATAGACAAAAGCCGTGAGAGACCTCGGCATTGATAATGCATGATTGTACTCAACCTCATCCAATAATCGTTTTATGTGTGTAGTATTCGTGCCACGTTGTACCTTAAGGCTGTATCGTTGAAAGGCTTTATCGTTAAGTGGAGGTATAAAGAAACAAGCGCTCTGAACTGTGTTAGGTAACTACATTGAGTAAGTTTGACTGGTTCATAGTTTTAAACCTCACCTCATACCTTAAGTGTTTCTCACAAAGCCGTATGGAAGACTGAGAAGGAATCGAACTGGCTCAAAGAAAGCTTTTCATTCATTGTTTAACAATCTAGAAGCTGTTAAAATCATTTTTTCGAGTTCTGCGCAATCTTGAATTGCAAAGGCATTCTTAGAATCTGATGCTCATAGATACAATGTGGTTTATACTTGTAGGCTTTATCTAAAACCTTAACTGTTTCTCACAAAGCTGTATGGAGACTGAAAAGAGATTCAGCTCGTTTGAGAAAGCTCTGAACTCGATGTTCAAAAACTTAGAACCTGTTGAAATCGTTTTTTGAGGGTCGTGTCAGCTTGAGTCGTACTCTTAGGATCTGGCCGCGGTTGTTCAAAGGATGGATAACTGCTATCCGTTGGATAAATCGCTATCCAGTGTATGAATTTAAACCATGGCGTCATATCGGTTGTTCAATGTATGAATAGCACTATCCACTCTCAATCCAGCAGATAACATCATCATGGTTAGGTAGGTAGTATAAATTTGTATCCATCGGATAGTAAAAAATTAAATGGCCGCTGCTCGAGGTTCACGGTCATTCTGTTCCGTGGTGAGATCGTTTCAAGTCAGATCGTTGTACTCAATAGTCAGTTCAATGCACAAAAAACTCAGTTCGTTCCACACATATATTGCTGGATGAAAACGAACTCAAAACTGTGAATAAACAGCGTGCAAAGAAAGTCGTGTCCGATAGCCCGGGGCTAGTGGATTTGGCGATCGGGCTAGTGAATTCTGTGTTTAACTTGCCCAAAGGGCAAGTGAAGAGTTTTCAGAGAATTAATATTACAGGAGCACTGTATGACAAATGTTTTAAATTCCTAATAAATTCATGCGGACCGAAAGTCGCTCCGAAGAAGCAAAAGATTTTGATCCTGAATATTACGTGCGTTTCAATATGGTAAATTCTAAACACCGATACCGTAAGAGTTTGTTGATAAAAAAAAATATATAGACCACATCGTATTGTTTCACTTTTCACAAAAATCTTTCAGGTGAAAAGTTGCCAGAATTGAAGCGAACATTTTTGTTCTTTTGAAACCGAAAACCTTTCGTTGGTTGTAACAAGATGAACCCCACGTTTGCATAATTTATTCACTGATGCATGACTCGGCCCTTACACTTTCCACTTTCCCGTGAACTTGAAACTTGACTTGGAAAACCGACTCCCAAACAAACCTTCTTCAGAAAAATGATCTTCTGAATGCACTTCTTTTGAATAAAAAGCAAACTGATAAAAGCTATCAAATTTTTATCCCCTATAATAATATGTCTTCCCTGTCAGCAACGCTTCATTCTTAATTTGCCGCCATCAAAACGTCAGCTTTTAAACTCTTTACGGTGGCAAATTCACGTCAACTCAGTTGTCAAAAGAGAAACATAACCGTTTGTCGTCCGATGTGGTCACTTCGGATGTGGATTGCGATGTAAAACCAGTCGCTATTTTGAGACGCCGATACCGCATTATATTGGCGGCTGGCTAGTTGGGAGAAAAGATATTGGCCGTTTTTATGCCAGAGACGTTAAAGTTGTCTAAGAAGTTAAAGTCGTCTCAAGACGACTTTAACGTCTTAGACAACTTTAACGTCTCTATCATAAAAACGGCCATTGTCCCATTGAGCTTTGTCGCTTCACGACTCTTCCCAACACTACAATATATTTCCCCTCGACTAACCACCGATACAATGCAATAATGGCGTCTCAAAATCGCGATTTTTATTAGATTGCATCCTCTTTGCGATGAACTTATGTTTTCTACCATAGGAGTAAGTATTTTTATTATCCGCAGGTTTAAACGTTCATGACGGGATAACTTTAAACAGAACCAAAATGATCTTTACAACGAGAGGTAAAGGTAGAATTGTTTCGATTTTTATCCTTGGTTTGACCACGTTTCTCTTGTACGCCTCATACCAAGCAAAGTTCGGACAAGAAATTAGCCAGCCCACTCACAGCAACAGCACAACGGGTAAGTCAACGAGTTGGAAATGATTCACAGCATTAGATGCTTATCGGATGAATTATACCGTCATAATCTCAATTAAGACGCAGGCTAATATTAGGGAAAATAAAAGTAACATAACTTAGTTCGAACAAGGGAAATAACAACGCTTCCAAAAGCTTAAGAGGCCTATTTACTTCGTGTTGTCCCGTTCACCAGAAATTACCCCTTTGTAATGTAATGCTATCGCAGATTCAAGATAACAAACTGAAGATCGTTTTGAATTAGTTTTCAAAATTAACTAGCGTACAATGATCACCCTGAATGATGATGGGTAATTATCGTAGAGAACACGCCCTTGATCAGTTTATCTTGGTTTTTCCGGTGTATCGGTTTCAGATCGCTCTGACTCTCTGTTAGTTTCGAGCTAGTCAACGCTTTCCCGCCCACACTACTGGTTTATTGCAATATTATTTGGTTTTTCAATGATGGTTTCGCCTTCGGTGAGTTGAATAGTCTCGGACATTGCTTGGTGAAGTATCCGTCGATCTTCTCAGGCTGACAACGTGATTTTTGTGTTGTCGATAATTTTCCAATCGCTTCGATCTTTCATGACATAATCCTTGCACTTGAGTTGATTTCAAAAGTGAATAGCGGCTATAACTTCAGAGTTAAAGTAGTTTTCCTCTCTACCATGGAGGCATTATCATCATGCACGTCTCTTGTTTTTCTCATGCCCATTGACGCCTTTAAAGGTGCTTGTAAAGGGAAAGGAAGAAAAAGAACATCTTCGTTCTATCGTACAGAATCGAATTTCTTGAGGTTCCTTCTTATAGAGGTCTTGGGACGCCTTTAGGGGCACACAACTCTCGTAATTGCATGCACCATATGATCATTACTTATATCTGGGTTGAAAACACCTGCGTACAAGAATCCAATTCTTTTGGATGTTATAATTACGTCAATTAGAGTTTCGCTATTTTCCGCAGCTCTAGTGGGCATACCTTCAAGTCTTTTTATAATGGTAATAGGACAGAGTGGAGTCTAATTCGGTCTGTAATCATACGAGTGATTAACAAAATCGGACGACCGCGAAGCAGGAGTCCGATTAGTCAGTCACCATTTCAATCGCAATTTCCGAAAAAAAAGGAAAAAAATGCATTTAGGACAAACATCTCCAGTAGAGACAATGTCTAAAAGCGAAAAATTTGGAAATTTCCCATTTTACTTTTCAGGGTAAGTGGTTGTCGCTATAGTTATTGAGATCAATTCTGTGATTGGTGGATTTAGCTGAGTGGACTAAGTATGATTGGCTGCTTCAACAGTCCAATTACAGGTGTCCGATTACAGCCAACTGTCCGATTAAAACTGTACAGAGTGATTAGTGAAATATAAAGCAGCTGATGCACCGTTTACATTTGAGGAAATTGTAATGGTTATGATTAAGAATGTAATCGTCGCATAGGTTTAGCAGATGTCTCCCCAACTTTGGCTCCTTGTCGGGTTTTCCAGAATGTTTCAATTCACGTCTCCAATAATATTAGTGTGTAATCGTCCGAAAACCTGCTTATCAATTCAATTGGTCGTTCCAGTTCAGATGACCAGATTTCTTTGGCCATTTTTGACGTTCTCTATAGATGAACCAAAATAGATCCCCATGAGTCCTTTTGAGTTCTGACCTCAATGGTAATTGATTCTAAACCAATGAACTGTCCTGGTATTTTCAATGCGCTTTGTTCAAAGGTCGAACCTTGCATAGATTATGAGGCCGCTTGAAATTTGTGCTGTCTTGTCGATTTGGCTTCGATTCTTTAGCACAAAGCTGGCTATCTGGATAGCTGTCATCGATTTTGGTGTCCGAGAGAAAAAGAATATCTAACAAATTGTTTATTAGCATGTTCTTAACCTCGAAGAGCTTGATTCTGATGATGCTGTTTGTTTCCTTGTGGTAGGAAGACGCGAGATAAACCAGCTCGAAAGTGCTGCCTAGGAGAAGAAATCATCTCTAAAACTTCGCTCATCGTAAATGGTCTTATTTCATGCGTCCCGAAATTTTTTTTTTTACATTTTTCTTCTTTTCTAGGAAAAATAATCATTCTTGAAGTACTTTTCATTGGAGAGATCCTCAAGCATTATAACAAAGTAAAAAGTGTAATAATTGACTATTTCCAAAGTACTACACTGAATCAATTTCCTTCTCTAGTATTGAATTAAATAATTCTGGTTAGGTCAGACTTGATTGCGAATACTTCGAAATAAACTACAACATTTTTTTTTATCGTAGGTGCGATCGTCAGGCGAAAGGTTGTTCTAACTCAAGCTACAGAAACAGAAAAACCCACTATTAATTCATCTCCAAAGGTTTTCATTTATCTCACTCAAACAGAACAATGCCTTCCCTCAAACTTGGCCTCTCCTTCCGAGATCGGCCACCCCGAGACATGTAACTGTGATGTCATAGTGCTAAGTTTTCGTACTAAATGTCAAGTGCAAAAGTCGCCCCACATCACTTATCTGTTCGATCCTAATTCTGGATGGGGAACAGGACGAAATGTGCTGTATTTTGCTGCAATAACGAGATCCTCAAAATACCATTATTACATGTTTATAGATGATGATGTGATGCTGCATTTCAATTTATTTGCTCCACCACTAATGAAGAAGCTTCCGCCGTTTAGAGTCTTCGAACAATGGCTCCTAGATTACGAGCCTGTAGTTGGCGTTTTGAATTATCTAAATCACCATGGGGCAAAATGGATTTATGATAGACGACGGACTTCATGTAAAAAAACAGACAGTCCCCTTGTGATAACAACAGTACAATTCGATGCTATTGTCAATGCATTTCATTATAAATCTATTGAGCATCTTTTCCCTTACCGCACGCAGTATGAAAAAACAAGCTGGTGGTCGCTGCATAGATATATGTTTACTGCTGTGGAACTGATATTTCGAGGCCAGGCATTGATGTTTGTGCCTGTTACTGCGAGTAATCCAACCCATCGCTCATACCCAAAGAGTATGTCGAACATGAGTGTATACTGGAGAAGTTACGTCGACACTATTCGAGCAGAAGCTCCTTTAGTTTACAGAAATCAGTCGTTATTTGACGTATTAAGGCAGAATCTTAGTGATTACATTACCAACGCGAGAACATATTGCATGAAAGTAACACGGCATCAACCTATAAAACCATACGCTCATTTTGATAGTCGAACAGAGATGTAGTTTTGTAGATTAGTGAATAGGTAAACTATAGTTCAACGATTTTTCCTATTCTTTCTTCTTTTAGGCCTAATCCATGGATAAAATGCAAAACCCAATTAAATTATAAGCCGCCTCGTTAGTTTATGAACTTGTTGAAGTGTAACGAAGTCTGAACAAAGAGATGTCCGTGAGGAGGAGTTCGACTGTACTGCTATCACATTGGGAATCAAACCATAGTTTACTTCTTTTCGCAGTTAGTTTATTTTAGCGAATTTAGCGGGCCTTAGTAAACTGTTCGGGCCTCTAAATTAAAATCTATTTTTCACAGTTAAGCAGCCAGGCTGCAAAGCAAGATTCAAAATGGTGACGGTCACTGTCCAATTTTTAGCACATATGACGATAAATTCTGAGAGTTAGTTTGTCCCAGGAGGGAGGGGTTGACCTTATTGTTTTCTGATATAAGCGGAAGTCAAAAATCACTGCTAGTGTGACGTCACGTAGTTTCGCATGCTTGCTCAGTTTAGCGAGGGAACGCTATTAGTAAGAAACAAACATGCAGAAGGCCATAGGCTATTATTAGGTTAATACTCACTAATTTATCCTGTGTGTGCGAGGTTTGTTGTATATATTTCCTTTGAGCTTAATTGTTTATTTTTTAGTGAAAGTGATTGTCTGCAATTTCATTGATTACAATTCCGGGCAAGTGAGATGCTATTGACTTCGGAACTTGTCAAGACTAACCAAAACTAAAGCTGTTTTCTCGCTAAGCTTTTAACAGATCGACCTCATTAAAGTAGTTTTTTCCTTATTAATAAAAATTTATACCCAATGTTATCTGGGGTCAATCTCATCATTCATTTTGTTCATCAATCCTTCAAATTTAAGTTGTTTTTTCATGTTATCACATAAACTGCGGTGTTATACAATGATTTCCGGCCCTGAGAAAAGCCGTAAAAACACACGTGAAAAAATATCATTTTTTTTCTTTTACGCGTGTTGATATAGCCAATCAGCTGCTTACACGTCATTCGCCTTTGGCGCCACTCGGTCAGGTTGATGAATGAACGGCAAAGCCATCACGATTCTCAATACAAGTTGTTTGTCAAAGCTTTCTCGAATTATGGCGGCTAAAACACAAAAAAATCCGTATCGCTGACAGACCAATATACCAATATACTAAAAGAAAAACCGAAAGTTTCGTATTTGGTGGCTTTGGTGTTAGCATTTCTCTCGGCTAAGAATGAAAATCGACAACTGGAAGATTAGCCACTGGCCGATTTTGGCCATTTACCTCAAAGACTTCTTTTGTCGGTAAGGACAAAGTCAATAAATGAGAATTTTGTGAATTGAAAATTACGACCATTGTTGTTTTTGTAGTGATGATTCAACGCATTTTTCCATCTTAACAGTCAGCGCCAACACACTTTGCGATAGTTATTCGAGGATTGTCGATTCATTAATTTTCATTCAGTAAATGAAGTCGGCTTTTCTTCCCAGTAAAGGGCTATTGTGTTTATATGATAAACAAAATAATACATGGTTGCTTGTAGATATCGAATTTCTCTTCTCGCTCACTCGTCAGCTATCGAGTTAAACACTCGAAGAGAAATTCCATGTCTACGCGCGCCCATGCATTATTCTCTATGTAACTGTGGTAATCATTCTGTCATTGTATTTCTTTTAATGAAAACACCAAGTAAGGTTCGCTTTTAAAGGATTGACCAGTCAAACCTTTTATTTTGTTTTAGCCTGCCATTTAAGTTTCTATTTACTGTACTTTTCTTTTTTTAGGAACGTTTTTACAGGATTTTCTTAAGGAAAAAGGTTAAAATACTTTGCAACTTTAGACAGGGTATTTGAAATACTCTTACTTCGTGCTGTTACCACTTTTTATTGGAATCATTCTTTACTTTGCTTGAAACAGTTGATAAATGAGTTACTTATTCAGTAACCATTCAAATTCTCACTTACAAATCATTTTTGGAGTTACTGAACTTCAAAGAGTTTTCATTGCAGCCCTCTAACCAACTGCTTTTGTTTTTCATGGCATTTGTCAAAATGGTATGCAACCTATCACTTGATATAAGAATTTCAGCTTCATTTTTCTCATGTTTCCTTGGTTCTTGCTGCTATCAGTCCTGTCATGCCATTCCTTGTGACTTTATGTTCTAACAGTAATAGTGATGGGACAAAGCTAGCGCTTTGATGCAGGCTGAAAATGCTAGAAATACCTCCGTCGTTTCTTTGTTTTGTATTCTTGTTATGTTATCATTGTGCAAGAATGGCTGAATTCTACCATCAAGGTTTTCTAATCAGCATCAATTAGTATGACTACTTCGAGATCTTGTAGTGATGCTCAGTCTCCACATTGAGAACTAAAACTAGTTACAGAATCAGCTGAATTCGGAAGCGATGTTGATTTTCACCACAATATTATGTGTCGACTGACACTATTTGTCATTCTGAAACAAATCAATAACTAGTATAATCTACTACTGCAAGACCTTGACCGCTGATGGCAACCGCTGGTGCCAACCATGAACGTTGATGTTTCTTCTCTACGTGCCTCTTTGGCCCAACCATGGACAACCGCCTTTTCAAACTAAGCTGAATGATCTTGATTTGTTTGTTGTTTGGAATATTAAATGGCCACAAGATTGGTGGTGGCAAGCGACGAAGATGTAAAAGCATTTTCTGAACAACCAGAGAATGAGAACACCAAAAAAAAACGTGGTATAATCTACAGGTTTCCAAGGAATTCTCGAAAATTGCGACGAAACGAAGGCAAATGTTTTATTTGTCAGTGCTGAACAGATTTCAAAGGTTTGTAGTGAAAGAGGCTAGCCACAAAAGTATCTCCCGAATTCAAGTCAGAGTCAGTGGTCGAATTTTCATTAAAACTTTTTATAACTTGGGCACCAGGTATTTTGTTCCTATTAATAACCAGAATTTGCATCAAAGCCAGCTTTTTAGCCTCTACCATGTATCTTTATTGCCCATATATTAAGAAGAAAATTATACGTTAGCTTAAAGATATGAATTTCATGCTCGCGTGGCACGAACAATATCTCACTTGTTCGCTGCTCTCACTCGTAGGATATTGTTCTTGCCAATCGAAATAACTTAGTGAAATTCAAATATTCTCGCCACCGTGTAATTTCCTCCATATATACCCTTTTTCAAAAACTTTGTGATTGGGAAATCTATATAAAATATATAAAGCTTTTCTTTTTCCTTTAAAAGGTGTTTCTTTTTGATGGGAAATGAAAATATACTTGTTGCTTTAAATTGCAACGTTTTTGAAAACGGTTGTATATTCAATTTTCAACCATTAATAAAAGAGTTAAATGGTAGCTTGACAAATATGATATTAAAATGGATAATTGTAAAAAAAATAAATAGGTAAATGTATACATACACGCATACAAACACATGTATCTTAGTCTTGAGTAGTCAACAATAGCCTTTTGTACTACCTTTTAAAAGCTGCAGAGGAGGTACTTTCAATCCCAGGTAGAATGGTTTCCCAAATTTTAGCTAAAGCAAATTTCAATACAGCTATGCTATACTTAAGACATGCTGATGGCTGAAAGAAATTTTGGTTCTCAGCGAATCTGGTGTTAAACCAGTGAACCTCTGCTGCAAATATATGGGTATTTGATAGTGTCACTAGGATTCTACTTTAGTCATTCTTAATTTGAAAGGAATAAAGCAATGTATTGTTAGTTTGTAAATATTTTCAAACTTCAAGGTTCCAAGATGATTATAGTAAGGGTTAACAGTTGTCTGCTGTCAGAAATTATGCTTTATATACATTCGCTTCGCTTAATACAGATTTTGTTTAATTAAGTTTTGTATGCACCTCCTCAGCTGGCAAGGCCATAGTTTGAATATGTGTAGATGAGAGTGTATTATATTTTTTGGAGCAAAGAGAGGTCAGGATAATGTCTTAGCCTATTAATTATACCAACATTTTTGTTAAATTATTATTGACATGTCCCATTTTAAATGCTTATCAATGTATACACCCATGCAGATACTTAATATAACTTTTACAATCAACATTGGAGATGTTCAAATGTACTTTTATCCTTGTTGATGCTATCAGCATACAATTTGTCTTTTTGAAATTTACAGATAGTTTTTTGATCGCGCAGTACTTTGAGAATAGATTTAAGCTCTTTATGACTTTCAATGGTAAGAAAAGTGTCAGTATCATACGCAAATATTCGAAAGAAAAATGAATAAAGGGGATAAGCTTCTAAAGAAACTGTGGTGCTGCGTCGGTGGGAGAGTATAACAAGTTAATTTGGTATTATCAACTGAGTTGATAACGTAAACTGGTCACCATTAAGAGTTTCAAAGCTGACGTTTCGAGTGTTAGCCCTTAATCATTCGCTCTGTCGATATATTTTTTAAAAGTAGTGGAATATTTTGGTAAATGATCAATGGCACTGATACATATATATATTTTATTTATTTCACTCATGAAATTGATAAAACTGTGTTTTGGTAGCTCTGCTGATCATAATGTGATTTTAGCTCACAGATGTGGTGCCTTGGCCGTTTCCTTCCATTGATGATGGGCAGCCATATCCCTCGTGATGATGAGAAGTGGGGTCTCTTCTTAAATCTTTTGGAAATAGTGGACATTGTTTTTGCTGATGCAGTCACACTTGATAAAGCAGCTTACTTAAGGGATTTAATCACAGATCACCATACTAGCTTTACCCAGTTGTACCCAAATTCCTCTGTGATTCCAAAGATGCACTATATTCTTCATTACCCCAGGACAATGGTAAGGTAAGTTGGAAATTAAAAATATTTTAACTTTTCTTTTGATGGGTGATAATTTTGTGACATAAATCTTTGTGTTATTGTTTGTGTTTTCCAGTAGTTATCTATAGTACATGTAAGGTTGATCATTGAAAAAGGAAAAAATGTAAATATGTAGCATTTTGATATTTAAGGCTTGGTCCAATGGTACGGTCCTGGACAATGAGATTTGAGGCAAAGCATGAAAGACTCAAACGGCTGGCCACATCCCTTGGCAATTTCACCAATATTCCTTGGACGCTGGCTCTTCGTCATCAGTTGAGGCAGTGCTATGAAATATCAGGCACTAAGCATGGTCATCCATCAATTGAAAAGTCTTTGGAAGTAGGCCCAGGTATTTAATTACAACCATTTTATTTTCCACTGGTCTGAAAGTATGCTGACATTCATATGTGCATGTGAATTTGCCTGTGACAATATAGACATATACTATGTGTATTTATCTAATGGGGGTCCTTACCCTTGCGAAATGGCTCTTGGAATTCCTAGGAATTCCTAGGAATAAAGGTGTGAATTTTCACAGTAAATTTGGACTGGGAATTCCTAGGAATTCCCAACCATAACAACTCTGGTTCTAAAAACCTAGAAATTCCTAGAAATTCCCAGATATTCCCAGAAATTCCCAGAAATTCCAAGTTTATAGCCAACAGGACTTGGAATTCCTAGGAATTCCTAGGAATTCCAAATCAGAGAACCAATGACTTTCCCTGAAAAGCTGTAAATCTAAAAAATTCCTAGGAATTTCTGGGAATTTTTGGGAATTTTTAGGAATGTTTGAGAATTACTGGGAATTTTAAGCAAAAATTTGAGGCTAATGATATAAAATAAATACTTTAAATTAAAAAAAACCCAGCTAAAATTCAAGTATTCAATGAAATTTATTTAGAAGCTTAATTAAGGCTTTCATGTAAAATATTTTTGATTAATTATTAACATCAATGTGTGGTAATAATAGGATGGAATTTGATTTATTTTTCTTTTCTTGAAAACTTCATACAGATTAATCCTCAATTACAGCTATTCATATAAAATAGTTCTAATCAATCATTAAATTTGGTTTGACACAAAATTAATTGTGAATAAAATCTGTTGATTCTTTTCCATAAAATACAATATCTTAAGTTATATTTGAAAACCAAGCACTCTTGGGAGTGAAGGGGCTAATTACAGACAAATAAAATTGATTTTTTGATTAAAATCTTGTTGTAACTGTAACAATAAATTAGAATGAAGTTATCCTAAACTGAAAACTTAGCTGCTGTTTGTACTGTTTGTATTTTTTTTCCTGGGCTCACAATGAGTTGGCCTTGAATGAGGTTGTCTACAAGAACCTTGACCATTTTGTATCTGGATTCCTTGACATCTGAATTTGAAAAAAAAATAATGTATTAAAATATGTATATTTAAAGTTCAGACCAGGCTTTTAAGATGGCTATGAGGAAAAGGGCATTCATTGGATTCTCAAATTGAGAAATCTCTGTTATATTGAGTGACTTTTATATTAGAGTTAGTACATCTCTCTCATGGATTTTACTAAAAAAGGGCTGAATACATTATTCTGTTTTTACCAAGGAGGGCTTCTTTATGTACTAAGGTTTGTTTAATAACAGTTCCTATTATAAATCTTGAATGTTCCCAAACGTGACTAGAGGAATCTTGAAACCTTATAGATAGGTTTATTTCATTGTAATTCACAAGCTTAAGAAACTGCGGCATGCAAGTGACCGATTCGATTCTCAGAATTATTCTAGTTTCAGTTGCGCCGAGCGTTATGTAAGCTTAATTCAACCCGCTACATCTATTCTTTTATAAGATTTTAATCACGTAACGAATATCGCAATTTTTACTCACCACAAACTTTCAAAATCGTAGCTTTACAGATGGCCACTCGATCCTTGTTTGTACCAGTCAATATGTCAACTGTTGTCCCTTCTTTTAACTCCACGGCGCCAACGACTTTCTTTTCTTTTACAACACTCACGCTATTCTCGTTTTCCCATTGAACCACAATAAAAGCTATCTTTAGAAATGTTATATAAAGCAAAACAGTTGAGAAAAGCGATCAACCGATGAAAAGTACATTCAAAGATGAGCGCCAAATGGAGTCTTCTTTGTTTCCCATCACGGACATGCAATTCATGCATACATATAAGATCTCTGATTGGTCGAGAGCATACAGTCAATAGACAAAAGCCGTGAGAGACCTCGGCATTGATAATGCATGATTGTGCTCAACCTCATCCAATAATCGTTTTATGTGTGTAGTATTCGTGCCACGTTGTACCTTAAGGCTGTATTGTTGAAAGGCTTTATCGTTAAGTGGAGGTATAAAGAAACAAGCGCTCTGAACTGTGTTAGGTAACTACATTGAGTAAGTTTGACTGGTTCATAGTTTTAAACCTTACCTCATACCTTAAGTGTTTCTCACAAAGCCGTATGGAAGACTGAGAAGGAATCGAAATGGCTCAAAGAATGCTTTTCATTCATTGTTTAACAATCTAGAAGCTGTTAAAATCATTTTTTCGAGTTCTGCGCAATCTTGAATTGCAAAAGCATTCTTAGAATCTGATGCTCATAGATACAATGTGGTTTATACTTGTAGGCTTTATCTCAAACCTTAACTGTTTCTCACAAAGCTGTATGGAGACTGAAAAGAGATTCAGCTCGTTGAGAAAGCTCTGAACTCGATGTTCAAAAACTTAGAACCTGTTGAAATCGTTTTTTGAGGGTCGTGTCAGCTTGAGTCGCACTCTTAGGATCTGGCCGCGGTTGTTCAAAGGATGGATAACTGCTATCCGTTGGATAAATCGCTATCCAGTGTATGAATTTAAACCATGGCGTCATATCGGTTGTTCAATGTATGAATAGCACTATCCACTCTCAATCCAGCAGATAACATCATCATGGTTAGGTAGGTAGTATAAATTTGTATCCATCGGATAGTAAAAAATTAAATGGCCGCTGCTCGAGGTTCACGGTCATTCTGTTCCGTGGTGAGATCGTTTCAAGTCAGATCGTTGTACTCAATAGTCAGTTCAATGCACAAAAAACTCAGTTCGTTCCACACATATTGCTGGATGAAAACGAACTCAAAACTGTGAATAAACAGCGTGCAAAGAAAGTCGTGTCCGATAGCCCGGGGCTAGTGGATTTGGCGATCGGGCTAGTGAATTCTGTGTTTAACTTGCCCAAAGGGCAAGTGAAGAGTTTTCAGAGAATTAAAATCACAGGAGTACTGTATGACAAATGTTTTAAATTCCTAATAAATTCATGCGGACCGAAAGTCGCTCCGAAGAAGTGAAATCTGCATAAACAAGACGAAGTATCACATTGCATGTCAGACGAGACATATTGAGATCCCGTGCATAAGTAAAAGCAGATATTGAAAAAAAATTTGGAAGTAAATGTTCCTCGTGACTAACTCTTACTAATTCAAAGAAAGCTATTTGTCTAAATTTTGCTTCATAATCATTTGTGAGGAACGTAAGCAAAAGATTTTGATCCTGAATATCACGTGCGCTTCAATATGGTAAATTCTAAACACCGATTTCGTAAGAGTTTGTTGATAAAAAAAAATATATATAGACCACATCGTATTGTTTCACTTTTCACAAAAATCTTTCAGGTGGAAAGTTTCCAGAATTGAAGCGAACATTTTTGTTCTTTTGAAACCGAAAACCTTTCGTTGGTTGTAACAAGAGGAACCCCACGTTTGCATAATTTATTCACTGATGCATGACTCGGCCCTTACACTTTCCACTTTCCAGTGAACTTGAAACTTGACTTGGAAAACCGACTCCCAAACAAACCTTCTTCAGAAAAATGATCTTCTGAATGCACTTCTTTTGAATAAAAAGCAAACTGATGAAAGCGATCAAATTTTTACCCCCTATAATAATATGAATATCTCCCCTGTCAGCTACGCTTCATTCTCTAATTTGCCGCCAAAAAAAATTTCCAGCCGAAGTATTTCTTAGCAGCTGACAGGGGAGATATCGTTGTCGTTTAGTGTGCCCATTGAGAGCTTTGGTTTCACGGTTTCAGCGCCGTTTCTTTCTTAAAAATGTGTCTCCAGGGTGCAAAGAAAGTCGGTTTCACAGCTTGCCCTTCGGGCATGCTGTAACTATCATCCACTAGCCAATGGACACACTAAACGACAACGTCGACAACGTCGACAACGCTTTGCACCTTGGAAACACATTGTATCCGGTGTCCAGCCGTCTCATGGCAGAAATCACCAGAAACCGCAACGGAAACACAAGGAGTGTAAAATGTTCGGAATATTTAGCGTTGTAAATCGACCATATTTGGTTTCCCACACTATTCCGTATAACGTATTAAGTCAACGGTTCCTCGCGAAATCAAGCACCGCGTAACACAACGCGTGACGCTTTCATGAATAAATACATATGTGTCTGAGAATTAATCATTCGTCTTTTTCGAGATGTGAGCTTGGGACGCCTCTGCCCAAACTCCTTAATTGCAAGCGCAACAACACCCCAGCACCCCGGGGTTGTAAGGTTGCATGTAAACGTGTTTTATTTTTCGACCACGGCTAGGCGGGTTACCTCACCTACCTGGGGTCCCCCACCTCCATGTAAACAGGTCCTAAGATAGGATTTTTAAGATCTATAATTACAAGTTACGCGAAGCCGAGTGCGCTCAAAACGTGAGATGAATCATAGGAAACAATTATATTATTTTAACGAAAACTGAGAATTATCTTAGCGCCGAATGTAAGAAAGACGTAAGGGAGCTAGTCGACATAGCCCTTCGTCAATCGCTCTGACGAAGGGCTAACGCTCCAAACGTCAGCTTTTAAACTCTTTACGGTGGCAAATTCACGTCAACTCAGTTGTCAAAAGAGAAACATAACCGTTTGTCTCCCGATGTGGTCACTTCGGATGTGGATTGCGATGTAAAACCAGTCGCTATTTTGAGACGCCGATACCGCATTATATTGGCGGCTGGCTAGTTGGGAGAAAAGATATTGGCAATTTTTATGCTAGAGACGTTAAAGTTGTCTAAGAAGTTAAAGTCGTCTCAAGATGACTTTAACGTCTTAGACAACTTTAACGTCTCTAGCATAAAAACTGCCATTGTCCCATTGAGCTTCGTCGCTACACGACTCTTCCCAACACTACAATATATTTCCCCTCGACTAACCACCGATACAATGCAATAATGGCGTCTCAAAATCGCGATTTTTATTAGATTACATCCTCTTTGCGATGAACTTATATTTTCTACCACAGGAGTAAGTATTTTTATTTTCCGCAGGTTTGAACGTTCATGACGGGATAACTTTAAACAGAACCAAAATGATCTTTACAACGAGAGGTAAAGGTAGAATTGTTTCGATTTTTATCCTTGGTTTGACCACGTTTCTCTTGTACGCCTCATACCAAGCAAAGTTTGGACAAGAAATTAGCCAGGCCACTCACAGCAACAGCATAGTGGGTAAGTCAACGAGTTGGAAATGATTAAGAGTAAATGTCAGTAAAAATCAAGGAAAATTAAAAAAAAGTGGCCACGGTCAAAAAATCGATTTCGCTCATACTTTGTCAGTTTGAAGGCCTAGTTAAGTGACTGAAGGATATGAGGTTAGTTTTTTGAAATATTCCATATAACGGCAGAAAACCACGAAAAACGGTCACCCTACCGGAAGCTCGGATTTCACCTAACGGAAACTCGAAATTTTACACTTTTCAGCTTCTCGCTACACAGACGTTTACATAGCTGTGAATCTTTCTTAAGTATATTTGAATACATTGATTCTTCCTTAGTCAAATCATGGGAATTATTTTTATCTCTGCTTCTTTGTGAGCGAACTGAGACCCGATTAAGAAGACACACTTTTCTCATTTACGCGAAGGTGTAAAATAATCCAAACTCAGCGACGAAAAAAGCTGACCGGTAGTTCTTCAAATCCTCTGATATTATAACCAAAGACAGTTCAGTCATTGATTTTTAGGTCTACGGTTTTAAATCTTTAGGATCTAGTAGCACTTTTGCATGAACGCCGATCAAAATTCGATAAAATTCCAATTGAGCGCCTTTGAAATCTACAACTCTACATAACAAAGCACTATTGAATAAATTAACTCCTCGGCCAAAGTTTGTACATAAAACATAAGGGTTTTGCTTTTTTAGCGGTTTGAAGCGTTTTAAAAATATATATTAATGTTAAATATTGTCTACACAGGTAAAACAAACAATGAAACACCAAAATTACCACGAGCTGAAATTAAATCTCACAGGCTCGCTCCCTAATCTGCGTCACGCACGAGCGACTTAGCGACAATTAGTACCGTAACAAACAGATATTTACATCCGTTGATTTTAAATAAGTCGTATTTTTAAAATATCTTACTCAAAGATATGCCAGGTTTCCCAGTTAACTTGCTGAAAAAAAAAAGAAAACCTTGATAGTAATTCTAGCTCAATTAGAATTGATTTTATTTAGTATGAGAAGTTTTGTGCCGTCGAAAACCAATTGGAAGTAACTGTTTCCACGAAAAGCAAATATTGCATCGTTCTCTAAATAAACAAATCTACTTAACCGTATTACCAGAGTATGTTGTTGGCGAAGTTAATAGACATACATAACAACGACGTCTTGCTCGTTCTTGAATATTGTCGGTGGGATTTGCGGCGCAGACGAACGCACTTGCTAAGTAACTTCCAATGGCTAATTTCTACCCTTACTCAGCTTTCGTCACACTTCTCACGCTGTGTAACAAGGATATAAAACATCGCACGAAGTCCTAAAAAACTCTCCGAACTTGAACCAGAATTGATTTTAGCGAGATTGCGTGTTTTTAAAAGCCAACGAGTTTATTGGAGATGACTACCCGTACCGTCTCATCGTGTCACTTGGGCATAACCTGACACGATGTCGATAGTTTCGACTCCTGATGGCCAAGAGCACTCAGATTTCTTTTTTCCCGAGTACGCCTGTGTCACTTACTGAATAATACATCATTCTCATTTATTCACCAGGCTTAAAAATATTCCATCACATTTATTCCATTGCGCGTATGCCACACATGACATTCCAATCCTAGCAGTATGCAGGATGTTTGTCCCATGAAGCACTCGAATTTTTTTTCCCATTATGCCTGTGTCACTTACTGAGTAATACATCATGTTCAAAAGTATTAATTTTTGCACCATACAGGAAGTTGTTTCGGTTCACTCAGCAAGAGCTGTGAAAAGTAGCCGCACTGGAATAGGAATATATTTTTTCCAATCCATGAAGATATTTGACCTTTCAAAATAGCTCGTCCCTATGGGCTCAGGTAAATAACAACTAAAAAATGTACTACCAAGCAGGAACTGTCTCCAATGAGTTTTGTATCCTCTTCATTCTGTTGTCCAATGCGACTATTAAAAACACTATGAGTTTTACGACTTGCATGTTTTATTGATTGCGCTTGTCAAACAACACTACAGTCTGTCATTGATAGAGAAAATAAAGTTTAATTTTGACAATATTCGATGAAAAATACTAAGAATTTTCCAAAGAGGGCACCGAAGAATAAATAATGTGCACTGTCATTTTTACGACATTTAAAAAGGAGGGAAGGGGGTGGGGGAAAGGATTTAACAACCATACTACTCTCTCTCCCCAACCACCCAAAAAGTGCACAGTTTGCACAGTATACTGGTGGAAACGTCACATCAACATTTATATGTTTACGTTTAATAGCACAATTAAGGTCGTTGCATCACTCCAATATGGCCATTTCCCCACAAAACTATATTTAAGTAGATCTTTGATCAATCTTGTACGTCAAGCTTTGTTACTTTGAATTTTTCTTGGCTTCTTGCGGAGACAATTTCAAACTTTTTAGCCCTAAAACTTTGAATGGATATACAACTGTAATTAGCTTACATTACGGACTGGTTGGCTGGTTTAATTCGGTGGCAGCCTTGAGGTGGTCGCCATACCATTAGTGTATCTACCTCTTCACTGAACACACTTTTAAAAAAAGATAACGATCAAATGAAACGATTTTTTCGAAAGAAAATAAATGATGTTATCTTGTATACAATTATGCGCAAGGCATAATTAGTCAACAGAAAACAGTTTATTAATCTGCTTATGAGGTACAGCCGCACTCGCCTACAAGCTTTGAAAGACGACTAATAAACGGATTCTTTCGTCTTTGTGTTATATTAGAGACGTCCACACCAAGTTCATCGCAAATACTGCGCAGCATGTCCACACTCAGTGACATCAGCTTTTTCTTGCCCATGCGCATGAGTTCACAGATGTTGTAACCCGAAGACGATACAATGGGGTGCTGAAGGGAAACCTCTCTCATCACTTGCACGCAGATTTCAGATTGGATTACCTGTTCTTGTGATGCTCTATCATCTTCTCTAGTGGTCTCTTCGTCCGACTTTTCCCGGTTCACTGTACTGGGAGGAAGCCTTTTCTTTGCTGCCAGTCGTGAGAAGAATCCAGTGATTTGCTGTCCTGTTAGAACTTCTTCTGGTAGAAATCGACGAGCTCCTAACTCGTCCCTTGAAGATCTCATCATTTTTGAGACTTCATTCGGATCTGCTTTCCTTCCACTCTGCTCGCCAATTTCAAATTGTTGTTTCAAAAATTCATTCTGTTTTTGCGTAAAACGTGTCTTCTTTGCGATTGTCTTAAGTGCCCATCCCATTGTAAGGGGCGAAAAGCATTGGCTGTTTTGTTCTTCACATTGTAACTGCACAGTGGAAATCCTGCTACCGTCATCCATTAGCTTTGAAGCATATCCTCGTTTTGCTTTGTCATACAGCGTTTCCTGTTCAGGTAGTCGCTTGTGTTTCCCCGTGTCTAGATGTGCTTGTAATGATACAAAGTGGCTGTATGCTTTAATGCACCCTTCCTCGGGGCAAGGGAAAAGCGGCGAGGCTTGCTCGTTTTCACCATCATCATCTTCTTGTTCTCGGCTATTGGCATCACTGGCTGCGTTTGGATCACTTGCAGATTTTTTATTTACATCTCTGTGTCTCACCTTCTCTTATTTCTATAAAACAGTTACATTGAAAAGGCCGTCGGTCCCCCTTTGTTTGCAAAATGTATAAATATAACTCACAGGTTATCGACAATAATTCCTTCCTTAGTTACACACGAGAGGACCTGGAACTAGTTCAAGTATCAATATTATGCATTTTCAAAGATTTGAACTTTAGGAAAATAATTTGCCTGTGTTGTTGCATCAACTTTCTGTCAGTTTTGCGCCTTTCTTTTGAAGTACTTCATAACAAACCGTGTAATGAAATAAATCAAATACCTTGTAGTCACTTTTCAGGTATTGCTTTGATGAGCGTAACTGTTGCTTCATTTCCCTGGCCCACACTTTTGTTTTTCCACAATCAACCAGTTTATCGACCACTTTGTCCAGGTCATCAAATGCCTCTGCTCCTTGAGATGAAAAGTTATCAAGTCCTTGAAAAGACTTCCTAACAGACGCAGAACACTCATCTAGCACTCTATGCAGTGTTCGCCTGCTCATGGGCTCAAAACCTCTTTCACTGCAATATTGTTGGTACTGTTGAACAATACGCTCCGGAATCATCATTCTGATTATATTTGGTGTTTTAATAACCTCACCGGTTGATAACTTCAAAAGCCTTTCGCCAAATGGAACATCTTGAATCACATGTGAACTTGTGATAAATGAAATGAAATCTTCCAATTTTCCTTGGTCAACTTTCATTCTCCTGTTTTCTTGGCGAGGAATCGGTTCTGCTCTTCCATGAAGCAGGGTGTGGTGTCGCGCTATGTCAAAGCGGTAACTTGTCAGGGTTGGGATAAATTCTTGTACCTCTTTGAAAGACAACTTGTCAGCCAGGATTGAGAGTATTTGCCGACGGGTACTCCAGTGTTGAGCGTTCAAATAACTCTCGGCAAACGCTTGAAGAAGCTCCACTTCCTTACAACTTTTCCCGCCAGTTGTTCTTCGATTCACTTCGCGCTCACATAATTCCCTCCACAAGCAATTCGAATCTTCAGGAGCAAGGACTTCCATTACTGCTGAAGCACACTGTTCAGCTTTTCTCAAATAACGGCGTTTAGTACGGCTTTGAGCTACATTCCATGGTACTGATAGTACGTGGCGGACTGGGCTGGTGTCACGAAGCTGTAGAAAGCGATTGAGCTGTTTCAGGGATTCACTTTGCACATAGTTTATGTCATCTTCGCTTTCTTGCGAATCTTCGTCTGGCACGTAAAGGCTCTCTCGTTTAGATCTACCTTCTTTGCATTCAGTATCAGTGATCGGTACAGGAAGGGAAATATCAGTGTCAGCTTCATGATCGACCTGTAATGCGAAAAAGTTAAAATATTTTCTATATACAATGAACAAAAGATTCGCCCACGATTCGTGGGCCAGTTCGACATTTCTAGTGAAGTTAGTGTTAAAAAACACCTATGACTTCCTTATATCATTCACGAACCCTGCTTCCGACTCTGGATTACCAAGTTTTCCAGTTAAGCTTTATATTAACGAAATTCTAATTAAGAGCTGTCTAATTTCGGCTGCCATGGACACATATCATAGGACAAGCAATTTAACAGTCCTCGACACAAGCTTTTTAGATTTCAAATGGTGTAATATAACGTATTTAGGTTTTGATGTACAAATTAATTTTCTTACTTCTGCAGATACACAATGGAGAGGGTTGGCCACCCATCCAATCTACATCCTCCTCTCTCCTGCCCCCTCGCCTGCCTCCCACCCAGCCCCCCCCCCCCCCGGCAAATAAAATAAAAATTAAAAAAAAGACCTTAAATATACTTTAAAGTGTGGGGAATAGATCAAGACGTAAACGACGTCATAATGATTTTGGATTGTGAGTTTGTATGACTTTGTGAAGTGAAAGGATGAATGCTTATTGGTGGCCTGAAGAAACGTTTAGAGATGGGCTGACATGACAGAAAGACTATAAAGTCTCTGATAAGCGATATAACTGGGAAAGTGTCTTGCCACCGGTATTTCATATTATATAATAAAGCATGTGCGTATACTCACCAGGTTTAACTTGTTCAAGGTTTCGGCGATCTCTGAAACTTCAGCGGTCATCTGGCATTTCTCAGGTGCTCTTTCCTTATACACACTAAGCATCTTTCTGCATTTTACGCAAATTCCTTTAGAAAAAACATAGTCAAACTCCCGTCAAAACTCCGAAATTACCGAAAGGCGCGTATTTTTAAACACAAAAGTCTGAAGTTTTGTCGACCCACAGAATAAAATAACAATCGAAAGTTGACTGCGCGATAAGAGATGAGAAGAAGGGGGGGGGAGTAGCATTGTGATTAGACTATCCTTTTATTTGTTTATTGTTTATATCTTTCTCAAGTGGCTTTTTGCGAAACGAAATTGAAATGTTTTAAACAAAGTAAATTAACCCCTACTAACCGAATTCCAGATGCGTACTGTAAGTTACAGACCGTGAAACGAGGTTAGTAAGATATTCATTATGTTTCTGAGGTCAATCGGGCGCGCGGGAATGGAAACTAGTTAAAGTTTAGGGGGCCGCGCAAAATTGACCAATCACACCCCGCGTAGGAACTGAGAGATACTGATAAAAAATAGGAACTCATTGTATACATGCGGGTAGTGCTGTGCACGCGCTGCGGACCTGTTTGTTTACGGACACCTGCACTCACTCACTCACTCACTCACTCACATACCTGGCGACAAAGTGGGTAGGGCACTATACAGTGCACACACTAATATAAGCGCAATCCATAAAAAAATGAGAGGCATGAAATAAAGGTTGTTATAAAAAAATTGGATTGGACAACTGAATGAAGAGATAAGTAACGAAATGTCCTTCATCAACCTTACTTATTTCTCTCTGTCGTTTAAACAAATGATTCTTTCATATAATCTCAAGTCATCAGAATGAATAGACTAAAAATAATTCATTGGAGACAGTTTTTGTTTGGTAGAACATCAAGTAGTTGGTTGCTTACCTGAGCCCACAGGGACGAGCTGTTTTGAAAGCTCAAATATCTTCATGGATTGGATTAAATTTATTCCTTTTTCCAGTGCGGGTGCCTTCCTCAGCTCCTTGCAGTGACCAGAAACAACTTCCGGGATGGTGCAAAGATTACCCGTCCTTCGCCAACCTAAACCTAACTTGGCACGATGAACCGGACAGATAGTCATATCCGATAAATTCGCCGGCTTTTGAAAACATCCACACCTCGCCAAAATTAATTCTACCTCCGTTTCAATTCCGGAAAATTTCAACGACTTTTTGTGATTTTTGATATCCCTGTTACACCGCGTGAGAGGCGTGACGGAAGTTGAAGAACTTGTGCGTTCGTCTGCGCCGCAAATCCCACCAACAATATTCAAGAACGAGCAAGACATCGCTGTTCTATGAAGTTCCCCGACAATAAACTCTGGTTTTAGATGCAATGTTTCACAGATAAAGATAATTCGATTTATTTATTTAAAGAACGATGCAATTTTCGTGAGAACAGGTACTTCTGATTGGCTATCGACGGCATAAAGCTTCTCATTCTTATCAATTCTTATCGTTTCAGTTTGAATTGCTATTATGATATTTTCTTTTATTTTTACTTCAGCAAGTTAACTGGGGAACCTGGCACATCGTTGAGTAAGATATTTTAAAATAAGACTTATTGTAAATTAACAGATGTAAATATCTGTTTGTTACTGTACTAATTGTAGCGAAGTCGCTCGTGCGTGACACAGATTAGGGAGCGAGCCTGTGAGATTTAATTTCAGCTCGTGGTAATTTTGGTGTTTCATTGTTTGTTTTACTTGTGTAGACAATATTTAACATCAATCTATATTTTTAAAAGGTTCAAACCGCTAAGAAAGTAAAACCCTCATGTTTTATGTACAAACTTTGGCCGAGGAATTAATTTATTCAATAGTGCATTGTTATGTAGAGTTGTAGATTTCAAAGGCGCTCAATTGGAATTTTATCGAATTTTGATCGGCGTTCATGCAAAAGTGCTACTAGATCCTAAAGATTTAAAACCATAGACCTTAAAATCAATGACTGAACTGTCTTTGGTTATGATATCAGAAGATTTGAAGAACTACCGGTCAGCTTTTTTCGTCGCTGAGTTTGGATTATTTTACACCTTCGCGTAAATGAGAAAAGTGTGTCTTCTTGATCGGGTCTCAGTTCGCTCACAAATAAGCAGAGATAAAAATAATTCCCATGATTTGACTAAGGAAGAATCAATGTATTCAATTATACTTAAGAAAGATTCACAGCTATGTAAACGTCTGTGTAGCGAGAAGCTGAAAAGTGTGAAATTTCGAGTTTCCGCCAGGTGAAATCCGAGAAATCCGAAATCCGGTAGGGTGACCGTTTTTCGTGGTTTTCTGCCGTTATATGGAATATTTCAAAAAACTAACCTCATATCCTTCAGTTACTTACCTAGGCCTTCAAACTGACAAAGTATGAGCGAAATCGATTTTTTGACCGTGGCCACGATTTCTTTGATTTTTACTGACAATCACTCTTAACAGCATTAGAAGCTCATCACATGAATTATGCCGTCAAAGTCTAAATTATGACGTAGGCCAATATTAAGGAAAATAAAAGTAACATAACTTAGTTCGAAGAAGGAGAAATAACAACGCTTCCGAAAGCTTAACAGGCCTTCTTACGTCGTGTTGTCCCATTCACCGTTCACCAGAAATTAGCCCTTCGCGATGTAATGCTATCGTAGATTCAAGATAACAAACTGAAGATCGTTTTAAATTGGTTTTCAAAATTAACTAGCTTGCAATGATCACCCTGGGCGATTATGGGTAATTACCGTAGAGAACACGCCCCTGATCAGTTAGCCTTGGCTGTTCCAGTGTATCGGGTTTCAGATCGCTCTAACGCTCTGTCAATTTCGAGCTAGTCAACGCTTTCCCGCCCACACTACCCTTACAGGTTTAGTTTATTGATCTCTAGTGCCAGCGTCTCGATCGTTCTGTTGGTCAATAAACTATGTTGGCCAAATATTGTAGTCTGTGTTTGATACTACTAATAATTTAACTAATTGATTGGGTTCCCAAGCGACAAATTTATTATTGAGTGAACAGGATCAAAAGCCCGGAAATATTCGGTGTTATCCAGATATTCTAAAAATTTCTATCACTGAGCCACAGAGACTCTACGGTGAGCGAGGTTTATTACGAAGGTCATATGACACGCGTCGTGTACACTGCTAGGAACAGCAATGTCGATAGCGTCATGTCTGTAAATAGAATAAAGTTGCCATCTTTTCTTATTCTATTTACCTAAGATTTTGTAGGTGATAGAGGGCTCTATTGGTGTTCCATCGATTAAAAAGTCGACATCGTCTTCCTCCGTTTGTCTCTGTTGGGAATTGGATCTTCTGAACATTTAAGATTCCCTTTTCTTGGCGTTTAGAAAAAGGCCCTGGAGGGATAAAATCGCTTCCTGTAGCTTTCCTGGTATTAAGTGACTTTAGTGATTTCGGCTTAAACTTTAGGTTCACTTACTAAGCTGAAGTTGAAAAATTCATCAGGAGATATTCTTCTTGATGATAGGAGTACTGGCGTAATCATTCATGCAGGTCGTTCACAGCCGGTGCGCTTATGCTAAGAGAGTACTTACTTAGGATATCTGCAATATTATTTGGTTTTTCAATGATGGTTTCGCCTTCGGTGAATTGAATAGTCTCGGACATTGCTTGGTGAAGTATCCCTCGATCTTCTCAGGCTAACAACGTGATTTTTGTGTTGTCGATAATTTTCCAATCGCTTCGATCTTTCATGACATAATCCTTGCACTTGAGTTGATTTCAAAAGTGAATAGCGGCTATAACTTCAGAGTTAAACTAAGTAGGGCGGTTAAAGTTTCGTAGTTTTCCTCTCTACCATGGAGGCATTATCATCATGCACATCCCTTGTTTTTCTCATGCCCAGTACACGTCATTGAAGTCTTTAAAGGTGCTTGTAAAGGGAAAGGAAGAAAAAGAACATCTTCTTTCTATCGTACAGAATCGAATTTCTTGAGGTTCCTTTTTATAGAGGTCTTGGGACGCCTTTAGGGGCACACAACTCTCGTAATTGCATGCACCATATGATCATTACTTATATCTGGGTTGAAAACACCTGCGTACAAGAATCCAATTCTTTTGGATGTTATAATTACGTCAATTAGAGTGTCGCTATTTTCCGCAGCTCTAGTGGGCATACCTTCAAGTCTTTTTATAATGGTAATAGGACAGAGTGGAGTCTAATTCGGTTTGTAATCATACGAGTGATTAACAAAATCGGACGACCGCGAAGCAGGAGTCCGATTAGTCAGTCACCATTTCAATCGCAATTTCCGAAAAAAAAAGGAAAAAAATGCATTTAGGACAAACATCTCCAGTAGAGACAATGTCTAAAAGCGAAAAATTTGGAAATTTCCCATTTTACTTTTCAGGGTAAGTGGTTGTCGCTATAGTTATTGAGATCAATTCTGTGATTGGTGGATTTAGCTGAGTGGACTAAGTATGATTGGCTGCTTCAACAGTCCAATTACAGGTGTCCGATTACAGCCAACTGTCCGATTAAAACTGTACAGAGTGATTAGTGAAATATAAAGCAGCTGATGCACCGTTTACATTTGAGGAAATTGTAATGGTTATGATTAAGAATGTAATCGTCGCATAGGTTTAGCAGATGTCTCCACAACTTTGGCTCCTTGTCGGGTTTTCCAGAATGTTTCAATTCACGTCTCCAATAATATTAGTGTGTAATCGTCCGAAAACCTGCTTATCAATTCAATTGGTCGTTCCAGTTCGGATGACCAGATTTCTTTGGCCATTTTTGACGTTCTCTATAGATGAACCAAAATAGATCTCCATGAGTCCTTTTGAGTTCTGACCTCAATGGTAATTTATTCTAAACCAATGAACTGTCCTGGTATTTTCAATGCGCTTTGTTCAAAGGTCGAACCTTGCATAGATTATGAGGCCGCTTGAAATTTGTGCTATCTTGTCGATTTGGCTTCGATTCTTTAGCACAAAACTGGCTATCTGGATAGCTGTCATCGATTTTGGTGTCCGTGAGAAAAAGAATATCTAACAAATTGTTTATTAGCATGTTCTTAACCTCGAAGAGCTTGATTCTGATGATGCTGTTTGTTTCCTTGTGGTAGGAAGACGCGAGATAAACCAGCTCGAAAGTGCTGCCTAGGAGAAGAAATCATCTCTAAAACTTCGCTCATCGTAGATGGTCTTATTTCATGCGTCTCGAAATTTTTTTTTTTACATTTTTCTTCTTTTCTAGGAAAAATAATCATTCTTGAAGTTCTTTTCATTGGAGAGATCCTCAATCATTATAACAAAGTAAAAAGTGTAATAATTGACTATTTCCAAAGTACTACACTGAATCAATTTCCTTCTCTAGTAGTGAATTAAATAATTCTGGTTAGGTCAGACTTGATTGCGAATACTTCGAAATAAACTACAACATTTTTTTTTATCGTAGGTGCGATCGTCAGGCGAAAGGTTGTTCTAACTCAAGCTACAGAAACAGAAAAACCCACTATTAATTCATCTCCAAAGGTTTTCATTTATCTCACTCAAACAGAACAATGCCTTCCCTCAAACTTGGCCTCTCCTTCCGAGATCGGCGACCCCGAGACATGTAACTGTGATTTCATAGTGCTAAGCTTTCGTACTAAATGTCAAGTGCAAAAGTCGCCCCACATCACTTATCTGTTCGATCCTAATACTGGATGGGGAACAGGACGAAATGTGCTGTATTTTGCTGCAATAACGAGATCCCCAAAATACCATTATTACATTTTTATGGATGATGATGTGATGCTGCGTTTCAATTCATTTGCTCCGCCACAAATGAAGAAGCTTCCGCCGTTTAGAGTCTTCGAACAATGGCTCTTAGATTACGAGCCTGTAGTTGGCGTTTTGGATTATGGAGTTCACCATGGGGCAAGATGGATTTATGATAGACGACGGACCATATGTAAAAAAACAGACAGTCCCCTTGTGATAACATCAGTATGGTTCGATGGTGTTTTCAATGCATTTCATTATAAAGCTATTGAGCATCTTTTCCCTTACCGCACGCAGTATGAAAAAAAAGCTGGTGGTCGCTGCATAGATATATATTTACTGCTGTGGAACTGATATTTCGAGGCCAGGCATTGATGTTTGTGCCTATTACTGCGATTAATCCAACCCATCGCTCATACCCAAAGAGTTGGTTGAACATGGGAGTATACTGGAGAGATTACGTCGACACTATTCGAGCAGAAGCTCCTTTAGTTTACAGAAATCAGTCGTTATTTGACGTATTAAGGCAGAATCTTAGTGATTACATTACCAACGCGAGAACATATTGCATGAAAGTAACACGGCATCAACCCATAAAACCATACGCTCATTTTGATAGTCGAACAGAGATGTAGTTGAGGAGGTTAGTGAAGAGGTAAACAATAGTTTAACGATTTTTCCTATTCTTTCTTCTTTTAGGCCTAATCCATGGATAAAATGCAAAACCCAATTAAATTATAAGCCGCCTCGTTAGTTTATGAACTTGTTGAAGTGTAACGAAGTCTGAACAAAGAGATGTCCGTGAGGAGGAGTTCGACTGTACTGCTATCACATTGGGAATCAAACCATAGTTTACTTCTTTTCGCAGTTAGTTTATTTTAGCGAATTTAGCGGGCCTTAGTAAACTGTTCGGGCCACTAAATTAAAATCTATTTTTCACAGTTAAGCAGCCAGGCTGCAAAGCAAGATTCAAAATGGTGACGGTCACTGTCCAATTTTTAGCACATATGACGATAAATTCTGAGAGTAAGTTTGTCCCAGGAGGGAGGGGTTGACCTTATTGTTTTCTGATATAAGCGGAAGTCAAAAATCACTGCTAGTGTGACGTCACGTAGTTTCGCATGCTTGCTCAGTTTAGCGAGAGAACGCTATTAGTAAGAAACAAACATGCAGAAGGCCATAGGCTATTATTAGGTTAATACTCACTAATTTATCCTGTGTGTGCGAGGTTTGTTGTATATATTTCCTTTGAGCTTAATTGTTTATTTTTTTGTGAAAGTGATTGTCTGCAATTTCATTGATTACAATTCCGGGCAAGTGAGATGCTATTGACTTAGGAACTTGTCAAGACTAACCAAAACTAAAGCTGTTTTCTCGCTAAGCTTTTAACAGATCGACCTCATTAAAGTAGTTTTTTCCTTATTAATAAAAATTTATACCCAATGTTATCTGGGGTCAATCTCATCATTCATTTTGTTCATCAATCCTTCAAATTTAAGTTGTTTTTTCATTTTATCACATAAACTGCGGTGTTATACAATGATTTCCGGCCCTGAGAAAAGCCGTAAAAACACACGTGAAAAAATATCATTTTTTTTCTTTTACGTGTGTTGATATAGCCAATCAGCAGCTTACACGTCATTCGCCTTTGGCGCCACTCGGTCAGGTTGATGAATGAACGGCAAAGCCATCACGATTCTCAATACAAGTTGTTTGTCAAAGCTTTCTCGAATTATGGCGGCTAAAACACAAAAAAATCCGTATCGCTGACAGACCAATATACCAATATACTAAAAGAAAAACCGAAAGTTTCGTATTTGGTGGCTTTGGTGTTAGCATTTCTCTCGGCTAAGAATGAAAATCGACAACTGGAAGATTAGCCACTGGCCGATTTTGGCCATTTACCTCAAAGACTTCTTTTGTCGGTAAGGACAAAGTCAATAAATGAGAATTTTGTGAATTGAAAATTACGACCATTGTTGTTTTCGTAGTGATGATTCAACGCATTTTTCCATCTTAACAGTCAGCGCCAACACACTTTGCGATAGTTATTCGAGGATTGTCGATTCATTAATTTTCATTCAGTAAATGAAGTCGGCTTTTCTTCCCAGTAAAGGGCTATTGTGTTTATATGATAAACAAAATAATACATGGTTGCTTGTAGATATCGAATTTCTCTTCTCGCTCACTCGTCAGCTATCGAGTTAAACACTCGAAGAGAAATTCCATGTCTACGCGCGCCCATGCATTATTCTCTATGTAACTGTGGTAATCATTCTGTCATTGTATTTCTTTTAATGAAAACACCAAGTAAGGTTCGCTTTTAAAGGATTGACCAGTCAAACCTTTTATTTTGTTTTAGCCTGCCATTTAAGTTTCTATTTACTGTACTTTTCTTTTTTTAGGAACGTTTTTACAGGATTTTCTTAAGGAAAAAGGTTAAAATACTTTGCAACTTTAGACAGGGTATTTGAAATACTCTTACTTCGTGCTGTTACCACTTTTTATTGGAATCATTCTTTACTTTGCTTGAAACAGTTGATAAATGAGTTACTTATTCAGTAACCATTCAAATTCTCACTTACAAATCATTTTTGGAGTTACTGAACTTCAAAGAGTTTTCATTGCAGCCCTCTAACCAACTGCTTTTGTTTTTCATGGCATTTGTCAAAATGGTATGCAACCTATCACTTGATATAAGAATTTCAGCTTCATTTTTCTCATGTTTCCTTGGTTCTTGCTGCTATCAGTCCTGTCATGCCATTCCTTGTGACTTTATGTTCTAACAGTAATAGTGATGGGACAAAGCTAGCGCTTTGATGCAGGCTGAAAATGCTAGAAATACCTCAGTCGTTTCTTTGTTTTGTATTCTTGTTATGTTATCATTGTGCAAGAATGGCTGAATTCTACCATCAAGGTTTTCTAATCAGCATCAATTAGTATGACTACTTCGAGATCTTGTAGTGATGCTCAGTCTCCACATTGAGAACTAAAACTAGTTATAGAATCAGCTGAATTCGGAAGCGATGTTGATTTTCACCACAATATTATGTGTCGACTGACACTATTTGTCATTCTGAAACAAATCAATAACTAGTATAATCTACTACTGCAAGACCTTGACCGCTGATGGCAACCGCTGGTGCCAACCATGAACGTTGATGTTTCTTCTCTACGTGCCTCTTTGGTCCAACCATGGACAACCGCCTTTTCAAACTAAGCTGAATGATCTTGATTTGTTTGTTGTTTGGAATATTAAATGGCCACAAGATTGGTGGTGGCAAGCGACGAAGATGTAAAAGCATTTTCTGAACAACCAGAGAATGAGAACACCAAAAAAAAAACGTGGTATAATCTACAGGTTTCCAAGGAATTCTCGAAAATTGCGACGAAACGAAGGCAAATGTTTTATTTGTCAGTGCTGAACAGATTTCAAAGGTTTGTAGTGAAAGAGGCTAGCCACAAAAGTATCTCCCGAATTCAAGTCAGAGTCAGTGGTCGAATTTTCATTAAAACTTTTTATAACTTGGGCACCAGGTATTTTGTTCCTATTAATAACCAGAATTTGCATCAAAGCCAGCTTTTTAGCCTCTACCATGTATCTTTATTGCCCATATATTAAGAAGAAAATTATACGTTAGCTTAAAGATATGAATTTCATGCTCGCGTGGCACGAACAATATCTCACTTGTTCGCTGCTCTCACTCGTAGGATATTGTTCTTGCCAATCGAAATAACTTAGTGAAATTCAAATATTCTCGCCACCGTGTAATTTCCTCCATATATACCCTTTTTCAAAAACTTTGTGATTGGGAAATCTATATAAAATATATAAAGCTTTTCTTTTTCCTTTAAAAGGTGTTTCTTTTTGATGGGAAATGAAAATATACTTGTTGCTTTAAATTGCAACGTTTTTGAAAACGGTTGTATATTCAATTTTCAACCATTAATAAAAGAGTTAAATGGTAGCTTGACAAATATGATATTAAAATGGATAATTGTAAAAAAAATAAATAGGTAAATGTATACATACACGCATACAAACACATGTATCTTAGTCTTGAGTAGTCAACAATAGCCTTTTGTACTACCTTTTAAAAGCTGCAGAGGAGGTACTTTTAATTCCAGGTAGAATGGTTTCCCAAATTTTAGCTAAAGCAAATTTCAATACAGCTATACTATACTTAAGACATGCTGATGGCTGAAAGAAATTTTGGTTCTCAGCGAATCTGGTGTTAAACCAGTGAACCTCTGCTGCAAATATATGGGTATTTGATAGTGTCACTAGGATTCTACTTTGGTCATTCTTAATTTGAAAGGAACAAAGCAATATATTGTTAGTTTGTAAATATTTTCAAACTTCAAGGTTCCAAGATGATTATAGTAAGGGTTAACAGTTGTCTGCTGTGAGAAATTATGCTTTATATACATTCGCTTCGCTTAATACAGATTTTGTTTAATTAAGTTTTGTATGCACCTCCTCAGCTGGCAAGGCCATAGTTTGAATATGTGTAGATGAGAGTGTATTATATTTTTTGGAGCAAAGAGAGGTCAGGATAATGTCTTAGCCTATTAATTATACCAACATTTTTGTTAAATTATTATTGACATGTCCCATTTTAAATGCTTATCAATGTATACACCCATGCAGATACTTAATATAACTTTTACAATCAACATTGGAGATATTCAAATGTACTTTTATCCTTGTTGATGCTATCGGCATATAATTTGTCTTTTTGAAATTTACAGATAGTTTTTTGATCGCGCAGTACTTTGAGAATAGATTTAAGCTCTTTATGACTTTCAATGGTAAGAAAAGTGTCAGTATCATACGCAAATATTCTAAAGAAAAATGAATAAAGGGGATAAGCTTCTAAAGAAACTGTGGTGCTGCGTCGGTGGGAGAGTATAACAAGTTAATTTGGTATTATCAACTGAGTTGATAACGTAAACTGGTCACCATTAAGAGTTTCAAAGCTGACGTTTCGAGCGTTAGCCCTTAATCATTCGCTCTGTCGAAGGGCTAACGCTCTAAACTTGAGCTTTGAAACTCTTTACGGTGGTTAATTTAAGATATTAATTCAGTTGATAATACCAGATTACCTCAGTAGTTATTCTGAAAGAAAGCTTACATGAACTTGGTAAGTCATTAATATAAAGAAGCAATAGCAATGGTTCCAGAGTAGAACCCTGGGGTAGCCCAAATATAATAGTTTCTATACTAGATTCAACATCATTTATTTTTACATACTGAGTACGATTACAGAAGAAACTTTCAAACCATTTGATTGAACTTCCTTTAATTCCATACGCGTATAGTTTGGAAAGCAGAATATTTTCTGTAGCCAAAGTTGTCTTTATGTATGATATCATTTAATTTTTTTTTCCAGAAAAGAGTTTAACTGATCATACGTTAATCGTTGGAGCACTTTACTGAAGGAGGAAAGTGCCGTAACTGGTCTATAATTTCCGATGTCGGTAGCCGTCTCGCTGCTCTTTTGTATGGGGGTAACTCCTGATATTTTAAAAGCATTTGGCGCCACATAATTTGCAATAGATTGGATGTCAATATAAGTAAAGGTTATTGATAGTGGTTTAGATGCAATTTTTATTAACTTGTTTGGAATATCCTGTGGGTTTATTTTCATTTAGATTTTGGAAAAGTTTGCAGAATGGAGACGCAATGAAGCTTGAAGCTGGTGATTTATTAATATATTTGGTAGGCCTTGGGCAGCATTTTCAAGACCTCGGTCACAGTTTTTCACCATACGGACCTTCCAGCCAGCAAATAACATATTAGGATATATATTCAATGTGGCTTTTAATTTATGCTTGTGTAGATTAAGGTCCTTTGAGAGTGCTTACTGTAGTACGTCTTTGCTTTGTTAAGTTTGTTTACATTTTACATTTTTATATTCTGCCTTTATAACAAGGTCTTTAAGTGAAAATATGTTCTGTACATATTTTGTTTGGTTTTTATGGGTTTAGTCATACCATTAGTTATCCATGGTTTAGTGATTTGCCTTTTCTTACCTCTGGACGTAAGCTTCTTTGTTTCGTGTTTATGAGCAATAAACTGAACAGTATATACGGTCCTCTGGATTAATTCATTTAGGTCATTGCATTTATTGCAGATAGCTTTCCAGTCAATTGCTCTGAGATCCTGAAGATAAAATTCAGGACTTTAAGTCCCATGAGATTGTTTGACCAATTACACTGAAATTCAGGGGAAATTATCAAAAGAGAAAACCACAAAACAATCACCTTTGCTCTTTGTGGTGTCATCATCTCATTTTAATTCATGATTAGATTCTTTTTTTTTTTTTGGACACAATACTAATTCATTTATCATTCTGAGACACTTCTAAATGAATTGTCTTACTTTTTGAGTCATGAGTCAAAATGACATATCTGACTGAGTATTGAGATAAATTTAAATACGTTTGCGTTAACTGGACGTCAAACATTAACACCAAATTGACAACATTTTCAGGCGAGCTGATAAAACTTTGTTCAAAATGATTAAGTCAAGAGATGAGGTCCAAAACTGTAAATCACTATGCGTAATTTATCGAACACTCAACCTCACGCAGGTATAATTACCTAACACAGCTTGGAGTGCTTGTGACGTTCCTTCCAAGCAATTCCGACGATACAATCTAGAAGTAGTAATTAATTTATCATTCTGAGACACTTCTAAATGAATTGTCTTACTTTTTGAGTCATGAGTCAAAATGACATATCTGACTGAGTATTGAGATAAATATTGAGGTGTTTGCAATAAAGTGCATGGCCTCATGTACAATTCCCTACTTTTTGGTGTTTGACATGAGAATTGAGCGGGAAGGAAAATAGGTTGGTGTGACAAAGTGACAAAAGTTACTTGGGCTATTTAAGAAAGATGCTTTGCATGTGGCAAAAGGATGCTCTTTCTTTTGAAGAAAAAAAAGATACTTAATGCTACTCGTGCTGATAGCGTTAATGCGAAATAAGCTTTTGGTTACATGTTGGAAAACAGAGTTGTTTATAACATTTCGCTTAACGTTTGTGACGGTTCAAGCATCTTGCATTAAAAGTGATGCAGTCCATTCGTCAAAAGCCAAGTGTGCTGAGCATCTCAGGAACATAATCAAATCAAAAGAGGGGTTTTTTTTCTAATTATTCAACGGTAAGTTTGTTAATCTCCTAAGAAAAAATGTGAAAAAATATAGTTCCCTGTTTACAATCGCGAATGAGGCATTTATATTAATAATGCATAATGTAAAAAACAGATGCCTGACGTTGTCACAGAGGTAAAAATTAACCTTTTTATCTTCGCGAAATTCCCTAGTACCTGAATTAAACAGACATTGGCAAGGGTCCTGTGGGTGAATTTTCCTCTCAGTCAAGACAGCTTAATACCACTTCACAATAGTTTAACATTTTCTGTTATATTTTTCAGTCTCTATATTCCTTCTATTTGTCAACAGATGATGATAACTGGACGGTAAAATCATATTTTCACCTGGTTTTTCTTCCAAATGATGAATATTGGAAACCAGAAAGAAATGCAATCCTCTAGGTCAGCGTTCTAGTTGAAGTAAAGCTGGAGTCTTGAGGCACCATGACGACTAGCCTTCCCATTGTAACAATGACTTTTGCGTTTCCTCAACTAATGATGGGAGCTATTAACAAATTTTTTTTTAACAATATTTCTCAGTATATTTCTAAATCGTAAAAAGTTTAGTAAAGCCAGCTTTACGATACAGATCAGAGACATAGGCATTTTTCATTTAATGGTCCAATTTTCGATCGACTTGAGCTCAATTTTGAAAGGACCTCTTTGATGAAGATCATGACAATTTTTCCTTACAATTTACACAGGTAAGCGATTATTGCCACGATTCACGAGTTGATTACCTACGCGGTGCCAAATCACAAGTGAAAAATGGCTTCCAGGGTCTTCAGTCAACATCTCATGAAAGCTTTCACGAAGGACTAAGTTTAAAAATTAGCACAGGTAGTGAGACAGAGTTGCAACGACGACTAAAGTGTATTAAGTATATTAAGTACGGTATCTTACAAGTGTAGATATATGCTGATAATAATATATATAAAATTAGCAAAAGCCGAGTGAGTGCTATACAAAAGTAGTACATACATGTGGACTGTCCAACCTGGTTCACACATGCGCGGAAAGAAAAACTTGAAAAAGGCCTCAAAAGGACTGATAAGAATCGCGAATAAATAAAGGAAAGTTTCTCGATACAGATCAAACCCAACATTTAAAACCAAAAAGTTTCTAAATCTACAATCCACACGAAATCTTCAGCCTCTACTGCATTATCCAAGAAAAGTAGTCAAGGCATAGTTAACAAAGGCAAAACGACGATCGGGACGAAAAGCCTCGATCGAACGCCATTTATAAAAAAAAATGATTGCGCCTGTGAATCGTACCTTCCTCAAGAAGGTAGGATACGCAATTTGCTTTTGCGTGCGACGTTTGAACGTTCTATGCATTTGTACTACATTTACATTTGCATTTGCCTCGCACGTGTGAACCAGGCGAACCACTCAGAAATCCCTCTGCAACTACTATTCTGAGGTCCAGACAGGTTTACTCAGATTCTCGAATTAGTTATGCTGTTTCTCGCCCCAGTCTTCACACGCCGAAGGGGAAGGGAGAGGGAGCACTTCCTTACTTTGCTTAAACAAGAGAGGGAATTTTAATTTTTTTTTGCTTCCCCAACCCCCCCCCCGCCCCCTTTCCGCAGCAAGTGCCCCCCACCACACCAGAAACCTATTTGAGGTAATGATACACTGGCTGTACTCCATATGATCACTAAGAGTTCCTAGTGAACAGTCTTAATGTAAAAAAAGACGTAAATACAGTCTCTTTGGAATCTATCTTTGCGTGTCAACGGCTCCACACATGGATCTCATCTCCGTCTTTAATCTTGTACCTGTAGAGCTTTTTGGGTCCATATTTCATTTCTTCGAGACCAAAACACAACCCCACGTCTTTGTAAAGTATCTTAAAGCCTGGAGGAGGTATTCCGATGATCTCACTGACATACTTTTTCAGGCTCGTTGTGCTCTGCATAAGGTTAATTTCCTGCTCGCAGACAGGTTGATCTTCAAATATCAGAGATATTGTAGCAGTTTTTTTGGCTTTCAAGTTGACCTCTGCCAGTCGGTCCAACATTCCATGAGTTCCAACCAATTCAAGATACCTTAAAGGTGGACTTTCGTCATCCATGTGATGTCGAATGAAAAATCTTTCAGCATCTTCTCTTTCCTCTGCAGATATCTTGGTTTTGTTTAGTTTCTGTATGTTGGGGAGCCTTGCAATAAGAAGCTGTCGTTTGTGTTGGTCAGTGTACTGATACAGCAGTGGAATTCCCATCACACTGACATCTGTTAATATGGGGAAGGATTTAAGCGCATCAATGGCTTCCCACGTATCTAGCAGAGTGTTGTTTAGGTTCAACGCCTTCAGGTTTGGAAACTGTTGAGGAACCTCTTTTGGAGAAATGTTTTCCAGAGGGCACTCAGACATTCGTAATTCCACAAGTCCTGGGAAAACGAATCCAATTTTTCCAATCTCTTCCCATTGTGTGATGGCATGTTTGTTGATTGACAAGCTCTTGATGTTTGGATATTGTTCTGGGCAATCTGGAATACACTCGTAGCCATTCAGGCTGAGGTATAGGTCCTGCACCCTAACATTAACATGGAAATGAGGTAAGGAACAACGGATGTAAATGTATCTCATGTCAATGAATGACAGTTAGAATTAATGTAAGCTCTGAAGGCTACCAGGGTCAGACTTTTGTGAAGAGTTATAGAGAAGGGTTATAAATTCTTAATCTGCATGAGATATTTTCATCCAATTTTGAAATTGAAATGTATTGCACACTTGTTTTCTATTCTTCAGCAATAGCTCCAAAGGTTGTTTTACAATTTTCTTTTAATTTTTTTTATGCAATTTACCCTAGTACACACCTTTTGGTACCTGCATATCCACCCAACCCTTTCCTATCAACTCTTCCTTTGGTCTAGGCCAATGGAGTGGTTAATATCAACTGTTCTTTCAAGTAATTAGAAAAAAAAAAGGTTTTCTGCACAAGAATGTTAGTTTCAGTGTAAAACTGTTAGTGGATAACAGGTGCAAGGAAAGAGTTGGGTTTCCAGTTGAGTAAAGCTACATGTGTTGGTCCATGCATTTTAACTTGTGGTTGTTCAGAAATAAGCCCACTGCACAACAAGCAGAGCAACAAAAAATAACACTAGCAACATGGAGGCATTACAATGTAGTCAGCCCTTGTTTTCCTTTTTACTATTGCTTTTCTTTGTCATTTTTGCATGTTTGTTGGTTTGTTTGTTGTACTTTATGACCTTTTGCACAGCAGTCTATCTGAAACAAAACCTACCCACTGAGACAGTTCAGCAAAGAGTTCACTGTTTCCAGTGGCACAGCAGTGTTGTTTAGGATCAATTTTTTTACTGAAGGAAGTGACTCCTTTGGATGTTCTCCTAGTAATGGAGTAAAATCTGCAATCTTATGTGGCAAGAAGTTTTCACTCAGGTTTAGAAACTCAAGTTTCTGGAGTTGACGGATTATTTGAAAAACCTAACACATTAAAGAAAAACAATATTAATTATAACAATAGTAATTTATGCACAAGAAGCTAGTGCTCCATTACTGTGAGGGCTTGTTTGGGTTTCTGCTCTAAAAACTAAACAAGAGCAATGCTATTTCCCATGGATGGGGAAAAAGTTAAATTCAGCCTTAATAATTTCAGTAAATATAAAAAGACCCTACAGTAAAAGTAGAAACAGCTATTATGATAATATATAGGGTACCTTCACTGCATGTGGGGAGGATATCTTGCTTTTGAAACAAAAGAAAGTCTGTTATTACACTGATATCTATAAAAGAAATGTGATTATTACTTGAAACAAACAGAATGCATTTACATGTATCTCACCTCATGAAAGTCAGAAAGGTCATTCTTGGCCAGATCAAGTTCTTCTACATTTGGACACATGGATGCAATCTCTCCAACTGGACCAGCACAGTTGATACCACAGTCATCAAGAGTTATGATTCTCTTGTGAAAGTGTTCTGACTGGCCAAAAGAGGCTGAAATTACAAGTTAGAATTAGGAACTCTTGATAAATTCAGTAAGACAGACAACTATTTAATTATCACTAAAAAGACACTCAGACTGGCAGCATGCTAAAAATTCAGTGGAACCTGTATTGAGTGGTCACCCACAGGGAATGGGGGCATTTAATAAAGGTTGACTGCTTTGTGCAGGTTCCACAGAACAGGTTACAAGAGAAATAAGATAAAAAGGCCATTTTATGCTATAATTGACCATAAAATGTACAAAAACTCGCTCAGAAATACTGCTTACATAGATTTTAGGAGATAAATATGGATTACATTTTCCTTGAAAGATCACTCTTAGTTTTGAGTAGTGCTGCTTTAAGTGACCGTTCATTACTGATGGAAATTAATACAAAAAGGCCTCTAGGACTCAATAAAGGGTGACCACAATCAACCTAACAGAGGTGACCGCTTAAAATGGTGAAAATTACAGTAACTAAGGGTAAAGAAATTTGGGACTGCTTAAGACAGGGTGACTGCTTAAAATGGTGCCACCTGAAACAGGTTCATATTGAATTAAGGACCATGTAAATGGAAAGAAAAAGCCACAACATCAACAACAACCAATCAAACACAAATACTACACAAAGGAAAAGAAAAACAATTGAAAAAAAAAAGGTAAACTTATTCTTGGTGTTTCATGTTGCCAAAGTGTATAACAACATAAAATAATTATTTGATTCAAAGAAATATGGAGATTTGTCATAAGCTAATCACATGAGAAATAAGCAAATCAAATTTTAGTCTCTGAAGCAAAGGACACTCTAGATTTAGTAGAAAATTGTTCCTATTATGGCATAACTTTCTTGTGATAACGAAACAGACGATCCGCTGACTACCGATCGTTGAATTATAAATGCAAATATGGCTAGTAAGTGGCACAACTGGTAGCATTTTCCAGGTAAATGAAATAAAGTGACCCTAATCATCCACTGTTTTATGTATTTCTTTGGATGGAACAATCGACATAAAGTTCTAGAACATCGATGTAAATATGGCCAAGTTTAAAATCTGAATGAATATCTGGAAAGAGTTCGCACAAGACGAATTCCTTCATTATGCATTCAGTATTGGAGAAAAGACGACAATGGAAAAACAATGAATTACCATATGGACCAAGGCTTTGTTTTAGAATAGAAGGGATAGGTTTCCTAAGAAACTGTGGTACTGCATCAGTGGGGGTGACGCAAGAAAACTTGGTTTTATCAACCGAGTTGATAATGTAAATGAACACCGTTAAGAGTTACTAAAGTTCGAACGTTACCCCTTCGCTAAACCCAATTCGCTCTGACGAAGAGCTAGCGCTCGATACGTCAGCTTTGGAAACTCCTCATGGTAGCCGACTTGTTTTATAATCGTATGGGGTCAGATGGAAATCTTTCCGACCACTTTTAAAATTAAATTTTTAGTGTCCAACAAACTCACCCTTTTGTTTTGGAGAGCCGGTTATGTGTATAAAGCACAACTCTTCATCACTTTGGTCTTCGCTGTATTTATTTAACAAAGCGTCTTTAAATGATAGCCTCCTTTTCTCAGCTTGAGAATCCTCCATCATGTTATTAAAGGCAGCAGAAGTACCTAGTTGCGCAAAATAAAGACTCCATATTCTTATAAACGATTAACACGAAAAATTCTACGGAAAAAATGGACAATTTTTGCTGATCTTACAGAATTGGTCTCTCATGCGTGTCACGCAATGACCTAAAAAAATGAGCTAGTCACGCAATTTTTACCAGCGAAACTTGTAATATCGCTTTCTTGTACCTTTTTAAGACTTCTTCCTTTGACTCTTTTATCTTTCCAGGATAATCAACCGTAGTTTTCCCTAATACTTTCTTCGTGGTTGACCTGGTAAACTCTTTGTTTTGTTTTTATTTTTACACGACCGCAAAGGATCAGGGACTTGAGAGGTGAGGGGCCTGGGAGGAATGACGTAATTTGCTTCTTACATAACATCGCTCCCCGATTCTTTAGTTCCTGTTGGGAATTTTCACTTTCCAGCTACACTGGAGCAGAATAATATACTTCCTGTTCTCGGTGGCTGTCATATTTCCTTTCCGAATGATTGTGCGGAGAAGTAACTTCTACTCTTCGGAAACCTGTTGAATTTGGGGTTGTTTTTACGGAACTTTCCCGAGATGATGAGCTCTTCACTATTTGCGAGAGTGGCATTTTACCCTTCTCTTCTCTGGGGAATTGTAACAGAGAGTTCGACTAAAAGATGGTATGATCGTATAGACACACATCCTCTTGGGTGCTTTGCCGTTTAAGAGTCAAACCAAAGAAGTAAGTAATTTCAAGAGCTCTTACATGTATTATTTGTTTAAGGGTATCTTGAGAAACTAATTTACACAACTATGAATTCCCTCTTCCCCTCTCTTTCCTCCTTCTTAATTCGAAAGTATTCATCGGGATCATCTCTAACTCACTCATTTAACATCTTTATCAACAGCCAAACTGTTGTAATTTGATAGGAATTCGAGATATGTTCTTTTGCTAGAGTCCTCACTTGAAACTGGGTTAACAATATTTGTTATACACTCATTATTTCCTTTGGTCAAAAGAAAAGTGTAAATATTTGTACCTACGTGGTATTATACGAATTCAAATGTATCCTGTGTAGTGATCATCATCATCATCAAAGATAGCTTTGGCAGATGGAATCATGCTCATGTCGGCAAAGGTAACTTAATGAATGCACCCTCCATGTAGCTGTGCACAACTAACCCTTTAACTCCCAAGATCTCTTTAGTAATTCTCCTTACTGTCTACCGTACAGTTCTTGTGATGTTAGTTTGGGAGAATTTGGTATTGGATCAACTTATAATCCCCTAATTGATATTTTCTTTTTTCTCATCACTTATCTGCTTGATATTGTATTGACATTGTAAGGAGAAATTCTGTCTTGGTCACTCATGGGAGTTAACGGGTTAAGAAAAGCACATGTAAACACCCTGGCCAGTGTTTAACTATTTTTTAAAAGGGGTTAGCGTCTAAAGAAACTGTGGTGCTGTGTCAGTGGGAGGTATTAAACAGGGTAATTAAGTATTAATCAACTGAGTTGATGATGTAAATTGGCCACTGTAAAGAGTTAAAAAGCTGACATTTCGAGCATTAGCCTTTCGTCAAAGCAATTGTTTCTAGCGATTTCTTTTTTTAAAAACAGGATTAGTGTAACTGTGCCTCAACTGATAACCCTGTTTTGTAATGGCCTTTGCTTTACCAGACTGCTCTAAGGGATTAAATTTACCAATAGTAGTTAGTCTTCTTTGCATGCATATGCATGCAAGACCTTAGCTAGAGAATGCCATTGCCTTCTGTTGGATGCCAGTCAGTCAAATTGCTCTAAATGTCTAACCTGTGTCTCTCAATTCCCCTTTCTATGATTCTTGTCCAAGTTTCCTCAAGGTGGCTTATCTTTTGTCGATCATTAGGAGTCCATCAGAGGGCAACTCTTAGTAGGGCTGAATTGCTGGATTCTATTTGTACATGGCTGATCCATCTTTATCTTCTTCACTGGATCTGCTGCATGAATCATTGGGTTCTGTAACTAGATATAGCCATCCAATTATTAGTTGAAATCTATGGGAATGATGGAAACTCTTGCTATCCTAATGATAATCCTGATTGATATACTGCTAACTCATTCAAATTATTTTGTTATAAAATAACAAAAAATTTTGTATGCTAAAGAATCAATTTTGTTTCACGATGAAATAAATGATTACAACTTTTCAATTAATGTTTTATCATTTGCAGTTGGTGGAAAATGAAAATGTCAGAGGAGTAGTAACCATGAATGAAGACTATGAATTACGATACTTTTCCAACAGCAAAGAGGTACAAACAATAACAATAGGTGCAAGTGTGTTGATTATTAGGCTCCCTAAAATTAATGATCCATGTAGTCTAGAAGATACCTCAGTGGGAAGTAATATATGACAGTAAGGGATAAACGGAAACAAAAACAAACAAACAACAAAATGCTACACCATCAAGAAACCTTATAACAGGTTTTTTGTTAACAAAGAAAGTAACAAAGTCAATAATTGACAGCCAATTATCAATTCCTCATTGAGTGATAAGTCACTGCCTAAGGTTGTTGATGAGGGTAAACCTTTTGTCTTTGGTTTACAAAAGGTTTTTAAATCCCTGTTTTCTTTTATTTTTCTTAAGCTTGTATTTACTATTTTAATCTGAAACAGAGGGAGATAAGAATCAAACTGGTTTTAAATACTCTTAGCAAGAAAAGACATAGAAACCATAGACATAATCTGATCAATGCGACATTATTGTCTCTTTGTGGATAGTGTGACTTAGACTGTCACTCTGTCTGACCAATCAATGTTCTCCTTTTCAGGCAGTAACTGGTAACATTTACTGCCTGTAGTACTTCTTATTACCATTTAGAATTGCTTGGAATTCTTGAAAATTCAACTTGTAAAAGGATTACTTTACCGGTTTGAAAATTTATTTTACCTGTCATGCTTAAAATAAGGGAGAACACTGCCAATATCCTGTGTTTTGGACTGCAACTCTTACCATGCTATATGCATTGTATATATGCATACCCCTAACCTCTGGTGGGTAATCCAACTTTTTCTGTTACGTGATCAAATGAAATTTACTTCATTAAAAATTATGATCAAAATCCTCCACAAGAAAAAAGAACACTGCTTGAAAATGTAACCCACTCCCAACAAGTGGTTGGTTGTAGTGCCCTAAACTAACCTGGGAAGCACAGATTTTAAGGTTTTTTTTTCACAAGGCCTTTTTTCTGCAATTGCATAAATTGCTTTTTGTGATACACATGGCTTATTCATTTGATAGTAGTTATGGAAACAACTTAATGCTTTGCCGGTATTTTGTTTGGGGGACAGGAATGGGCAAGTTGGGGAGTGACTCAGTTGCACTTGGCTACAGTGGATTTTAGTAGTGCACCTTCCCAAGATTTGCTTAGAAAAGGAGGTGAATTCATTGAAGAAATGAACCAGAACCAAAACAGCGTTTATTTTCACTGCAAGGCATGCATGGGACGCAGTGCCACACTTTCAACATGTTACATTATGAAGGTAAAGTATGAAGTTACTTTAATTATTAAATAAAGCTAGCATTTAGTGATACTCACAGAAGCCATTTCACTGTGCAGTTCAGTTTCAAGAACCTTTTTCCTTGACCTTCCAACTCCCTTGAGTGACCAAGATGAATTTCTCCTCACAATATCCGTACAACATCAACCAGGTAAGGGTTGAGAATAAAGAAAAATAACAATTTTGGGATAATTAGTTGATTCAACACTAAATTCTCTGAACTAACATTTTAAGAATTGTGTGGTTAACAGTAAGGAGAATTACAAATTTGATCCAGGAGTTAAAGGGTTGATAGTGTGGTAGGTGGCTGTTGTTAAAAAATCTATCTATGAAAAAAGGAGACTAGAGTTCAAACTTCATAGAAAATATGGATCAATATCCAGTATCTGGGCACTGCCCACCTACCCCTCCCCTAACCCAACATTAACTCTAACTTGTTATCAATAGACTGTTGTTGGGTTAGGGGAGGGGTAGGTGAGCAGTTGCCCAGATACTGATGGTATCCAAAATATTTATTAAACTTGTGAAATGAGTCACCACATTTGGCTAAAATAAAACCTCCAAACCTTCTTAAAATCCATTGAAAGGGGTAAACAAATTTGCACAAACAAAAGTTAAAAAAATAACTGACCAACAAACAACAAAAGTACACAAAAAATGTCCATGTCAGTTTTCAATGTCAACGTTAAAGTTCTTTGCAAATCGCATGCATTGTACATGGAAAAAAAAAAAAAAAAAAAAAGAATTCAAAGGGGGGAGAGGAAGAGAGAAATAATATTAGAATTTGAAAGTCAAAAATGAAAGAGATTTTCTACAGATGTGTCCAAAAAGGAGCCATAAGGTCAAAACCAACTTTAGAGCCTGCTCTGAGGGGAAATTAATAGATGACAGAAAGTGTCTAATAGGAGGCAGTTGAGCACAGTCTGGTAACTGGCTTTAATCAAAACCTTTTTTGAGTTAATGCACTGATCTTGGACATTTTTTGCCAAATTTTTAAAGTTTGTTATATGAAATCATCTGTCAATATTCTCCATTCTCTGCCATCAATCTTTTCTTCTTGGTTCATTGTTGCATCTATTATTTTTCTTATCTTGGTTAACAGATATGGTGTGGTCTCCAGCACCTGTAGACATCCTTTCCCTTCAATTTTTTTATAAAAATTGTAAACCTATCACACACCTGCAGTTTTTTTCTATTTTGAGAGCAAGATCCAGATAATGTAAATTTTCTTGTCAAAAAAAAATCTATTAAGCCAGTGCTGAAGAATGGCCTGTATATAGAGTGGGTAGTTGTTTGATGCATTGAATGGCAATGCCATGAAGGGTTTAAGGGTGGGAAATGGGGAAGTTTTCTCCCCTCATGTCTCCTTACCATCACAGGTCATTTTTGAAGTTCTCCCTACCCAACCCATGATCCAAAGTGCTTTCAAAACCAACAGCAATACAGACCGAATTACAGAGAAGTTCATTCCAGAGCAGGGCATTGAACAGGTTTTGTAACAAGAGCAGTAAAATTTACTACATTGTAGTTTACCATTAGCAATCTACACTTTAACGCTCCCTTACTCTCCTAATTAGTTTTATTTTCTTTTGTTCTGGATTGTAGGCCAAAGGTTACAACCAATGGATGCTTACATCTTTCAAGAGTAAAAGACCCTCACATACTTATTGCCTCTCGGCAGTGGGCTGCTATTGAACTGTTTTATAAGAACCTATTAGATCAAGGTCACCATGATGCAATATAAAATATTACCGGCCACTATATACATCTACATGCAATGACCGTTTTTGAATGTTGACAGTCAAATTATTTATTTCTGTAAACAGATTTTTTCCACAAAATCATTAGAAAGCTAAACTCAACACCTTTTATAATTTAGGTGTATACGTTTTTTTTGTGTAGTTAGCTTTAAAATGATTCTTACACTAACTTTAAACCACCCTGGGATGGTTCAATTGAATCCAGGCAACTTAAATGAGGGTGTACACCACCCGAAGCCTGCCCCAGCACTCCTGTCAGGAAACATGTCTCATTTTGGGGGCACAGCACACCAGAGAGCCCCCCTAGATCACTTTTGACAGTAGTCAACTCCGCCTTGTTTGTTTTGCTGACAACAATTTACGAAGCTTCAGCATTTAAAAAGCTTGTCAGAAACTTATCAATTTTGTTCATTATTTTATTATTTTTTTTGTATTTTGCCATTTTGTAATTATAATACATCTGTAGAAATAAAAAAGGAATTACACATACATTAATGTGTTATAGCTGAAGATTTAGGAAAAATTGGGAAACCAAGAGGCTTATGTGAGCTACAGACTCCTCATATTTTACAAAAATAAATAATTTTAATTTATTAGTGAAAGAATCAAAGAGGAACATCAATTCTCTGTTACTCTGAGTTTCGCGCCTAAGCGCTCATCATGCAGAACTTGCTACCACAGCATTGAGCACTTTATGCCAAGGTAGACTCTACCCCCACATTTATAATTTGTCAATTTATTTATTTTGCCATTTATTATAATACATCAGTAGAAATCGAGAGTTACATATACATTAATATGATATAGCTGAAGATTAAGCATGATACAAGGAAACACGTTGGGAAACCAAGAGGCTTGTGCGAGCTACAGCCTCTTCATATTTTACTAAAGTGAAGTATCTTTCAGTTTTTATGGCATAATTTAGGTTCAAAATATTTTTGGTTTAAAAGGAAAGGGCACACACACATTAAACAGCAACAACAATAGCAGGCACTCAAAACACCTATACTTCAGCAGGGTGAGAAAAGTAAGAAAAAAAATAAATTAACAAATCAAGAAGAATAAGAAGGGAGTTAACTTAGGAGTAATGTTTGCAATTTAGACTCAAACAGAGAGTGCCATCATTTTGGATTTCTATAATCAGAGAATTGCAAAATTTAGGTCCCTGGAAACATAACACAAACTGCTGGATGTTTGTTCTGCAAGGGTATATGTAATGATTGCCACAATAATTGTGACATGAAAACAAAAATATTTTTTTAGCGCATCAAGAAGATGGCTTATCTTTACAAAAACATGATCTTTCCTATTTGAAATCAATATATATTGTATAGAATAAGAACTTTCAACTGCTTAATATAGGTTCAGTATGAGCGTTAAAAGTACTTCATGATATCAAGTGAATATATTTTTAACATTTTCCCCGTTTAAAATTCTTTCTAAGACACATAAGGGGGGGGGGGGGGAAAGGGTGTGGTGTAAAGCTGCAGACTGGTGCAGTGAGGAAAGACATCTTCCTGTTTATTGGTAAGACACTTGAAACACCTGTCATTTTGTACATTCTCCAGAATTGTTTTTCTAAGCATCGTCTCATGAAGAATGTTGAAAATAACATTTCTAATGATCCTCTACATTTCACTTTTTTTGGCAGAAGGCCACACCTTTTATAATACACATTCCTTCAGTAACTTGTTTTCTTCAACACCACCTTCCATAGGTTAAATTTATTAACAGTAATATTTTATTATAAATTTCTGAACAAAAAAACTGTACATTTAAACAGAAATTTGACTTCAAAGAGAAGTTTTATCACTTAACATGCTATCTCAATTCAGACGGAACTGTTTACATAAGTCAGCTCACTTCAGCCATTGTAAACCTGCAAAATACAACAAGATTGTACATTACCCTGGTTTAATCATAATATGGTAGAAATAGCCTTTACCAATTATTAGGATGGAAGCCAATTTTACAATGGTAATTTAGTCATAATCCGTTGTTTATTTAGAACAAAGAATTCTTTGAATTTCCTTCCAGAAAGAAAAGAAGTAGACTAGTTATTTTCCTTCTGGAATTTTTAAAGATCAGTTTCTCTGACTTCATGATAGGGCATTTAGCAAAAGTGAAGATGTACCAAATCATTTGAACCTCAATGCATCAGGGAACAGAGTATGCATGCAGCCCGGCACAACAATTATGCTGCAGTACAAGTTCACGTCAGTGTTTATGAGGTGTTGAATGTCTAATGTAACTATAAAAGTAAATTAGATGCAACAAGCTTGATTGCAAATTGATTTCACTGTTTTTAACTACACTCTTGAGAAAGCAAGCTTGGTCTTGTATGTCCTCCAAGTTTTTGGACCTTTTTTTCCTTGCCCTTTTTTTTTGGGGATACACTTTTTTGGCAAAGACCCTGCTGTACCCTCTTCCAAGCATATTGTTCTTTGGTAGCCTGGGGTGAAACACAAGAACAACCATGGCTCCCTCTAATGTTTACCACAGCTAAATTCCAACATGGGGTAACATACAGTACACTTCTTTCAATAACCTGCAAACCCTGTGGCTCAAGATCACACTCACCAAAATTTCCTGACTTATTACCTGTAAGTAATCGTTTAATTTGACAGTAACAACTGTTGCTGCAGGTAGTGGGGAGGTGGCGGTTTAAGGTGTATGTGACATTTTAAATCTAGCAATACTGGTTAACCTTTTAAAGTCCCAAGAACTGCATTTTAAATTCTCCCCTCTACTCCTACCTACACTTTTCCATTGTAAATTAGTTGGTGTGTAGAATCAAGATAACTTCTACTAAGTTTGAGTAGATGTATTCTCATTACCTGTTTTGCTGACGAACAAATCTAGGGGCTATGGTTGGGAAAAATTAAAGATGCTTATCTTTTACAATTACAACTCATGACATAATCTTTTGAATTCATTGTTTTCCCAAGAAGTTGGTTTTGACATAATTGTACACCAGTATAATGGCAGATCAACAACACAGGCTACGAAGCTAAATCTAACATTTTATAAAGGTACATGACCTGTAACCTAAATTCTTATTCACATTAAGAACTAAAATTTGTGATAACATCACATCAAAAGGTCTTAATTTAAATGCATGTACCAGCATAGCTGGCACTATACTGTGTGAACAAAAAATAAATAATTACCACTAAACAGCTTTTTGACCCTTTTCAAATTTATTTCTTTAATTTAAAGGTAATCATAAAATGTTCATTAACCCTTTGTTTTGGTGCCTGTGTTTGACTGGAGGGTGCAGGTTCCTACAAAAGAGAGTGCAGTTTCTAAATTGACAAATATTAAACCACATAAGAAGTCAAGCTAACATTCTAACAGAAACTGATTAGGCTATCGTTAAGAATTACGGCATTACTTGACAGTTATGGATAAGCTATTATAAGTATCATTTTTATTATGAATGCTATCAAATAAAATACATCTGTACAATGTAGATCAGTAATATTTCAGTCTGTAAGTGGCAAAAAGAATGCATTAAGAACCTTGAAAGGATTATAATTCGCTTGAACATCTTCATGTAAATCCTCCCCCTGAACTTATGTGAAACTAATCATTTTTGCAAAAGAGTAATGCAGAATCATATTAACTGAAATATAAATCTCAATTTCACATCATTTCTTAACCTGAGGTAGGGTAGATGTGCTCCATTGCTTCTGGCGAAGCTTTTGCATACTGGCAAATAAGCAAAAAACATTGAACCCTTCATCAACTTCACCACAATACCCATAAGAGAGCATGGCTAAACCCACCATTTATGCCAACTCCCCTTCAATTTAAGTGAGGAGTCTCACACATCTCCACAGTCTTCTGAACTTGGAGTGAAAATCTTTTAGTCAAAAGAGGGGAATCAAAGATTGTACTTACTTCCATGATCCGCTGATGGTTGTATTTATTTAATTTCCTTTCTACTGACTGACCTTGTACTAATTTAAACAAATGCAAGGTTGATGGCACAAAACAAAAAATGTCCAGCATGGTCTGAGAACTAAGTTCCCTGGTTATCTTCTTCAGACTAACTAACAGAAACGTTTTGGAGCATGATCAATGTTAAGATCTCCCGACGAGAAAAAGAAAAAGGAAAATTGGAATGATGGTAAGATTATTTTTGAGGGGAAAATTTCAGTGCTTAGAAAGAAACATACATGTAAACATTATCAAATAATCAAATAAACCTGAAATGATAATTCCTTGTTTAAAGTTTCAATGAGTATTAGGCAACATCCTACACAAGTGCTTCATCCTCCAAGATCTGGCAGATTATTTGAGGGATAATTTGGCCCTACAATAAATGTGGTTTGCTCTTGACAACAACATACCTACCTTGTAACAAGTGGAAGTCTAGTTTGCTTGTGACCATGTTAAGTTAAGGAGATCGAAACTATTTGTAATTCTAGAATCAAATGCTTACTAAAAGGAACTTGGTGGTTTCCAACAAAAATTAAAGCATTGGTATGCAGATCAAAGAATTTTCAAACCTTTTTTGCTTTTTCCTCGCTGTTGTCTGCTGTGGACGGTTGAATCGTCTGAAGTCTGATTGGATACTTGGTTAAGATGATACTAGATATGATCCTTATGAGTAAAAAGAAAGAATTACCATTATTTGTATATCTGGAAATAGTGATGATAATTCTAATTATCATCTCATCTGATCAATAAAAACAGACAAGCATTTCTACTTCCTGCAAAGCACATACTAATATGATGATTGTTAACAAGCTGCCTACCTTCCTCTCCTCATCACTTTGAAAATCTATCAGGACAAACTCTCCACCTAGACGCACTTAATACTACAAAGTAACCAGAAAAAGAAAAGTTTCAAACAAAGGTCATGATCCTTGAATACAATGTCATGTACAAATAACATCACCTATATACAATGCAGATATGTATTGTTGGCTGCAAATGTAACTGTAACTGTAGTCTTGATAAAACCCTATCTCCATCTTTCTGATTCACAACCCCAGACATACAGTCTGGTCCTCACTCTAGGCCCAAGGCCACTCAGTGACTTGGCACTGGCGTTGTATCAGTATAAATTAGGCCTCACCAAACACAATCCTCAGAAGGGAGTATCTCACTCCATTTGCTATAGTCCTCTCTCTCAAGTCTTCATCACATATGCCACCCCCAACCTAAACAAGTCTATGCCCCATACTGGTTAATAACATTAATAGAAACAACTATTTTACCAAGTTTTTCCTCATGGCTATCATGTTGGATAACATGTCATGGTTTGTTCCTAGAATGTGTCAATCTCCAACAGGTGAGTTGATGGCAAAAGAGCGCTGACATTTTTGACAACAGTGAAGTTCGATGCAGGTCTGGTTTTAGTGTGCCTCATAGCTACAAAGATTGAAAATGATAAAGATTCCACTGAATGTCACTATAATCTTATGAGTCTCACATTAAATATAGTACAAACACAGGGAAAACAATAAAATAATCAACTTTCATTTGTGTTTTTGTTTTAAAAATCTGATTATTCTAGACGTTTATTTTAAACTGAGTGACAAAAGCAATCCTGGTTGGCTGGTTTTTGCTTCACCTTACTCTGTGATTCATGGCCTAAAACAACTTTTACCAGTCTCCAAGCTGATCAAATTTCAGACAAAATCCATTTCTCACTTCATTTGCTAAAATTCAAAATTTCTTAATATTTAGAGAGTAGTTTAATTAATACCCTTGGAACCACTAGAAACCCATTCTCCACAACCAGGATGTCACATTGGAATGCCCGCTCTATTAATAATAGACAAAAGTTTACAATGTAAATGCAAATAGAATTACATGATCTATTAGCTAACAAATGCTCCACTTTAAATGAATGTGGCTTAAGTAAATCCTAAAAAGTAAATTTAGGTAGAAATAAACCTCCTTACTAACTGATTTCGAGGTCTCCTACCTGAGAGTCATGAACCAAGTTTTTTTCCACTGTGCTTTTTATGGTCCAAGCATAAAAGTGCCCAGGCCAATGTTAAGTGGGAGCCCAAAAAAATGAGGTCGTGTCAACTAACAGCACAGACTAAGTTCCAAATAGAGGGCACTTCCACAAAAACATTTCAATTTAGGGCATGCCATGCAATAAAATGTGGCCAATTGATTGACCAATCCATTAGCACACATTCTGGAGATAGAAATATCTGTACAATAATACATAGACAGCATCTAGTAGTAGTAGTACTAAGTAGTTTGTTGTAATAGTAGAAAGCAACTATTCATAATCCCAACATTTGGATCAGCACTGCAGGCAAGTTAGCCTGAAGAGTTTTTCTACATAAGTCAGTGCTTTCAATAAGACCATGCACCTGCTAGAGCTCTGATGGGTATTCTGTCATGAATTTCTGGGTATACTTTTAGAAAGCTTTTCAAGCAAACTTATTAAGCACAGACCTACAACACCTTGAGATCATCTAGAGTTCCTTTCAGTTGACTTTTTACCTTTGCGTACAAGTTTCAATAAAAATGATTGTAATGGTCTAATTCATATGATTCCACCATACATTTCCAACAAAAATAATTTGAGTTTCCAAGAACATACTGACTTAAATTTCTGTCAACCATTATGCCTCATATGTCATTTTTAAAAGGGACTTTTTTGGGTGAAACTCAGGGAGCATCGGCTTGCATGTCAGCAAACAGAAGATTTTGGTCAAAAATAAACAATAAGTTAAACAATATCATGTAATAAAGGAGACCATATCTACTGGATCATCTATATCTAACTCTGATTGAAGCCAGTTTTCTTCCAAAATGGAAATAATGGGATTTACAAGAAAGAAATATTTTTTTATGGCTTTATAATCCCTAGCCGGTTGCTTACCAAGGTACCCACCTTCTTCAAATCTTATTGAAAGCACTGGTTACAAAAAAGTAGCATGCCCTGAAAAGAGGAGCCAAAAGCTAAAGAGAACAGGAGAGATAATAATTTTAAATTGCAAGAAAGATCAGTTGCAAGATGCCCCCTCACATCAGCCTGTTACGGGTTCCATGCAGATTACATTTTATTATGGGTACAGCTTGAGGTATTACTTTATAAAACCATTTATTACACTTCCCAAAGACTATAGTAGTGTACCTCCGTAACAAAACCCAGTTTATATGTCTTGAGACTCTACCTTTGCATGGGCGTATCAACTTCTTCGCTATTATCCAGCTTCTTTCTTTCAAACATTGCAAAAATAATTCTTCCTTGCCTGTGAACAAAAGGGACGGTAATTCAAAGTAACTTAGTGTTTCATTGAAGGCGGTAATTTATCATATTGAGAAATGTTTTATCAGCAACCACAACAAGGAGAGATTAAATAAAAAATAGTCAGTGTTCTAAATAGCCACTAGACTGTTCAAAATAGAGAGAGAGAGAACACATTTTTGATGGTCTGTCGTGAGTAAGGTGATTGTATGGGCAAAATTGTTTCTGCTGCGCCAAACTTATCAAAACGGGATTAAACATTTCGCAAATGCGTGTAAACTTAACAACAATTCTGTATTAATTTACGCATTCGTCTAATAAAGGATAACCAGTAGCATCAAGTATTGACGGTGCTACATAAAGTAGTTTTAAAGATTTTTTTAATAATCATTAATTGTTATTATTAACTGCTCATTAATCTTCATTATTTGTAATAACCGTTGGAAGCTTACCTCGAAGAATGGATGAGCAGGATGAAACATGCGCTTCACAGGAGTGGTAAGAGCCACGAGGGGATGGAAATTTTGACATTTGGTATCCATTACTGCGACAAATAAACGCGGAAAAGCGGCGGAAAGGACGTCAATGAAACAATGCAAGGTCTTTCTTCTTCGACTGACCAGCGGCCATTTTTGACTTACTTTCAACCCCGAGTCCTTTGGCGATCAATCGATAGTTGAAGGAGCAGGGGACTTGTAACGAATTAATAATTGACGACGCGTAAGAAGCTCGGCCGGGTACGCCTGTTGGAAATTACAGCGCATCAGCGTGTCTTTCGTAAAAAATCAGGAGCAAGACAAAAAGAAGTTTATTGTGAGCAAAAAGTTTCTGGTTTGGTTTCGATCTGAGACGGAAACAATTGCTTTAAATAACTAGTCGCAAGCTTAGTCAAGTTAGATAATACGGTCCAAACAATCGTTAGTTTTTAACAGGTTGATCACCATGGAACTTCTCACGTAATGTTCATACATTTTTCACGTGGAAAAGGTGCTGAGAACATTCCTCATACTTCTCAAATACCATTTTGTTACCTTAGTCTAGAATCGGTGGGGGTGTTACACGAACTTGGTTTATCATAATGGCATTTGAAGATTAGCCAGCGTAAAGAGTTTTCTAAAGCTAATGTTTCGAGTTGAAGGTCTTAAAATGCTTGTATAGCCCATAAATACCTTTAAAATAGGTCGTCCGATCTATCAATCAGCCTCGCGACATCAACACTTGGAGCACCTGACTGTGCACTTCAAAACACCAATGATGATGGGCGAATGCGAATGTTTTTGAACAATGGCTCTTAGCGTTTGTGACCAGTCTTTGAAAGTTCGCCATTGGTGAAATCAACAGACCCACACCTGCCTTCACCACAAAACTCTTGAATATGGTGTAATGGAACTACTGTAGAAGCACTGTAAAGGCAATGACTGACACAAGAACCTTTTGATTTCGTCCGCAAAATTAATTTACCCTAGAATTCGCAAACACGTCAGACTAAATGAGCTATGTGGGCTGCTTTGGCAACAGACGACTTTTAATCTACAGTCGACATGTGATTCAGACCTTGGAAGCTGAGGGAGCGAAAAGCGCGGACATTTTGACTTTTTTTTGCGAATTACCATACCTAGTCAAAAGTACATGACAAAGCCTAGAAATAGCTGGAAATTTTTCAAACCGGCCACTAAATATGCGTGTTGTTGGTGGTTTTGGCTACTAGGCAGAATTAATTATCGGACGATTTCTTCAAGAAGCAGCAAAACAAAAAATGTTTTTCGACCACATTGCTGTTTCAGCGAGAATTTCACAACTGGAAAGGGACTTCAAAGAAATTGTCCCATGGCTCACTGAGTACTGAACTTCCGCGGACATTTTATGTTTCCAGATTTCAAAGATTTCTTGATCAAGAAATCGATCAAATCCTCTGAAAGGAAAGCGCCTTGGTGGAAGGAACTTTGGAAGCAAAAGATAATTTATCTTCTTATGAGACAATAATTCGTTCGGTGTACAAGCCGTACATTCCCTATTTGGTCGATGCCGTTTTTGCTTTTGCCCGTCCTCTTCACAAACTGAGTGAAATCCAGCCTATAACAATCTGAAGAAAACTCGAGAAACATGTCGCCTCTAAACGATTAACCGAGGAAATTCAATTTGATCACTCGGAGACCCTTACTATTCGTCTTATGATATTGTACATTTTCAGATGAATGAAAACTACGATTTAATAGAATTAGCCATCGGATCGTGGTATTAAAGTCGAAGAAAATTCAGTTAAACGTTTCCAGGATAAAGTGGAAGACTGCAGCAGGTCACAGTGTAATTCCAGTCATTCTGCCATGGCGATTGCCTTACTGTTGGATATCAGTTGCTGACGACCTATTGCTGTCGAACTTGCCACAAATGGAACCGTTAGTGCTGGAGTGAATGATATGAACTGCAACGGGTGTCCCCGAGGACAAAAGCCTAATGAACGGAGGTCAAAACGCTCGGATCTTCCTGCAGTAGAAGTCATGTGGTCAAGCCCCGCGTCTGTTCTTATCGTTCTGTTAACGACAGTTGGATTCCTTCTCCTAACCATTTGCAACTTCATCCTTTTAAAGTACAGAACACTCCCCTTGTCAAAGTAGCTAATCGCTAGTTAAGTTCTATCCTTCTGTTATCAAGCGCATTGTGCTTTGGCCTCTTTCCTTTTATCCTTAACCAAGCCTACGAACTTTACGTACGCTTTGCGTCCCGGCTGGTGGCCCTTGGTTCTTGTAACATCATCTCCATACTAATAATAAGACCATGAAGATACCCATCGCATTCCAAGTCAACTTATGGCCGAAAGATTCAAAAACTTTATTCTTTCCACAAAGAGACAACTTTTATTGTTCTGATGCTAATATTTCCACCAGCTGTATTCTGCTCATTATGGATTACTTTGCCAGAACTCACCACAACAGCAACGGATCGTTAAGGCAAATGAAGGTTCACTTCTTTTCTCGTGTTCTATGCGCCAGTTGTCCTTTGGAACGAGTTTTTCAAATCGTCAGAGCGTGTGCACGTCTCTTACAATGTATTTTTTAGTAGACACCCCTGCACTTCTGTCGTAAAAGGCTATGGGCATCTGACTCCACATTTTCCGCGTTTCATTTCCGGTTTACGTTGCGTTGCGTGTAACGTGACAATCTCTAGGGAATTACACGTGCTTTGACATTTTGGAGATAGTTTTACCTTCGTGTAGCTGTTTTGGTTTGCAAACAGTTCTTTAACGTGATTGTGATCGTGATTATAATGTGATCGTTAGTGCGATTTCCCTTTTTCTTGCACGTGCTTTGTAACGCTACACACGGATTAAAAGCGAAAGCTACAAATATATCTATTCAGAATCTATCTAATAAGAGTAAGGAGCATGAAATTATATAATAATATTCTTGTTTAAGCAAATTTTTAGCACAATCGGCGGAGAAATAATATACATTTTCGAAAATGGTTCCTAACAATGCGTAAAAGTCGTCGCCTTGGAAACACAGGGAATAACCAGAAATGTAAAGACAGTCATTTCCAGAAGAATAAAAGGGTAAGTTTCTAAAGAAACTGTGGTGCTGCGTCTGTGGGAGAGTATAGCTGTAATTTATTGTTAACAACTGGGTTGAAAACGTAAATTAGCCACCGTAAAGGGTAAAAAAGCTAACGTTTCGAGCGTTAGCCCTTCGTCGGAGCATTTCCAGAAGGTTGCAAAACCTACCAAGAAAGAGTAGCCACATTCTCTGCTACTTAACAGATTAATGTAACTTTAATAAGGGAATTTAAACTTCACTCTCTAAAAAGTGGGACACCACAGCACTGAACATACTTTGTAGGCCGCTTTCACAATGGCAGAGGGCCGGTTGGTTAATTTCAAATTTTTGCCGTTGTTTAACAAAACTGCATTATAAATTATCTTGAATATAGCTGAATCTTTATCTGAACATTTATCTTAGTGAACAATGTCAAGAGGGCCGCAAGCTCACAGTGGAAGGACATTTATTTCGTGGAAACAACTTAACCTTCTTATAAAGAATACGTAAGGCCCACTGCTAGCGTAAAACTGCAGTTTGGGTTAGACCTCGTGTAAACAACCATCCCATAAAGTCTACTTGCTGGTCAAATTCACCATGAGCCTGTTGTAAGCTGTTCAATTATTTCAAAAAAACTATCCTCTCTTATCATGTTTCCTTTAACATAAAAAATTAGATCAATCATTGTTTTGTCATTTTCAGACAAAGCCTGTATTTTAATATTGCAGTCTTCTATTACGAGAGTGGTAATATTCTTTGTTTTCCCCCCTAGCCTAAGCGTGCTCACGAAGTAAATTTAAACATAACCAAAAATGATTCTTACAACGCGAAGTAAAATTGTAATTTTGATTGTGATCGTTTGTTTGACCGGTTTCTTCCTCTATGCTGCGAACATAGCCGAGTTCGGACGAGAAAGAACACAGACCAGAACATTTACAGCAGAATCGGTAAGTCAACGACTTGAATTGATTTGCAGAATTTGATGTACAGCACATGACTTATGATCTCGGGGTTTTAAACAAGAACACTTCCAAAATTAAGTTTTGAAAACGACTTTAAAGCGGGTTGTAATTCATTTAAAGCTGTTCTCTTGAGCCTGCGAAAGCTTACCAACTCGAAGGGCCGGTTTCAGGTGGACATGACAACATGAAGTAAATAGGCTTCCATGGTTTTCAGAAACTTTATATCTACACGTCTAAACCAAGCTTAATGAGTGAATTTTTCCTTAATTTTCATGAAGAATAGTAGGTATGCTTTGCTATTTTCGACAAAACGCAGGTTTTTTTGCCAAATTTTGTTACAGTTCTCCCACGCAAGTCGAAGATCTGTTCCGTGATGTTTTCGTCGTAGTGACCCGATATCTGAATTCATGTCTACTGAGCGCATTGTGGCTGAATTCCATTATAGAAAATTCTTTATAAAACTTACACGAGCTTTAAAAGTGAAAAAAGAATTGTAAAGTGACTTTATTTAATGTTTTTGGTATGAAAGAACCGTTATTGAAACCGTTGATGTATTTCGTGATTTGAGGTGGTAATATGAATATTTAGAACAACTGAATAAATGCATAGTGGATCTACTGAATGGCATGGATAGTACAGAGATTTATCCGAGTACCGCTATGGGCGAACTAAGAACTAAGAACTAACTAAGAACTAAGAACTTCATTTATGAAATCATAGCTTAACTAAGGAAAAAAATCTCAAGTGAGAAATGAGTTTGGAAAAAAGCCGAAGAGAGAACAGCCTCGTATTAATAATTTCGTGATATTTACGTCTTTGGTCTTGATTAATCAATACTTTCGTTTGCACAGCGCCTAAAGTGGTCAACCGAAATGTTTCGCCTACAGAGTCGAAAGCTTCATTGGAACGACTATACAAAGACAAGTATGTTATGCTTAAAAAAATTATGAACTAATGATTTTTCGAGTTATTTGTGATCATATTTGCTAAATTTTAACTTAAAAACCAGCACAGTATTTTAGCCTAACTAGAGAGCAAAGGACACGAATTAAGAATTTGTTTAATTTGTGGACAGAAGACGGAACAGACTAGATTAAGAAAAAAAGCTGGTAAATTTCCCTAATAAATCCTTAAGCGTATGGCTGGCAACTGATTAAAAATTACCTCCTAATTTCCCAACGGAAGGTCCTTTGAGTTACATATCCGAAATCCAAGCTAATTTTCGGCGCTTACTGAATTTTCTCATTCCCAAGATCTGCATTGCATTTCCACACTGTCTCCGATCCATTTGTTATGATTTCATTTTCCTAGAATGTGGTGTTTAGTCACAGATTGTCCCTCAATCAAGTCTTTGGCCTTAACAGAAAAATCAAAATTACCGACTTTTTGATCAAAATATTGCAGTGCACGAAACGAATTTGAGAACCTTGTGTTAGAATACACTTTTTCGTGTCAGAGGAGTATGGAGGTATTGGAAAAACACGTAAATTGAACTAGTTTTATAAAATATTTGGAATTTGTCATCATTTTATCAAGCATTATTAATTAATTATTATCTACACTGTAGAACAAGGGAAAAACAAAGCAACAGACCAGTGGATACCAAAACACCTCCTACCATAATTGTTGCCACAGTCATAAGTTTTTAAAATTCCTTGACTTTCCCAGACGAACGTAAATTTCTCTGACCAATTGAATTAACAATTTCACCAGCAAATCCTGATAATGACCTCAAACCTCCCGTCAAAGCCATCCTTTCCACCCATAAATTAAAACTTTCAGCAAGTCACAGACAGCGTGCAGGAATTGATAATTCCCAAAGGTGACATGGATTTTCCGAAAAACCCAACATCAGTTTATTTCACCAATCCAATATCTTTCATGTCCGTGAAATATACGGAAGGAAAAAAAATGGATGATGTCTTTCACAAATCAACTTTAATTTGCTTTACAAAGGGAAAGGATATGTTGGTTAGGAATCTGACAACTGTTAAAAAAATGTGCATAATCAACATCAAAAGGAAAGTGTCACCATCTTTCATCATCAAGAGTGTAAATTCCCAGACTTGTTCCGGGCACTGAATTTTCCTGACCTGTGACAACTATGCCTAAAATTATTGTGCTGGAAACATTATTTGTGCTATAAACACAACGAAGGACAGGTGGCATCTTTCAATCTCCTAGTTCGGCAATCTAAAATCTTCGCCTTCGAAATGTTCAGAACACACGTTGGCACTAGATGTTACCCTTAAGTATTTATTTTGACATTTTTTCATTCTAAAATTCCATGTGTGTTTCAAAAAAAACTGAAAAACAACCATCACATTTAAATCAAGACGAGACGCAGATTAATTAAAACACAAATTCTTGCGACTTGTAGTTGAAGAAATAAAGCATGGATACTTAGCTTCTGAAGCTTAGGATCCTTAAGAAAATACAAATCCGAATTTGTGGCAGTTACAGGCGCGGCGATAGTCGACCGTGCCTTACGCTTCTTAGTTGAATGCCTTATGGCCGCGACTGTTGTCTACCCATTTCGGACCACGTGTCCAATCTATGACGTATGAAGCCAAAAAGGTCTATTTCCTTTGCAGCAAACTGAATAATTAAAGGCCGGTTGGGTCTGACTTAATTTCTTAAAATTTAAAATAAACTACAATACCCTGTCTATCGTAGGTGAGGTCATCAGTCGAAAGGTTGTTCCAACTCAAGCTACAGCCACAGAAAAACCCACAAATAATTCATCTCCAAAGGTTTTCATTTATCTCACTCAAACGGAGCAATGTCTTCCTTCAAACTTGGCCTCTTCTTCCGAGATCGGCGACCCCGAGACATGTCACTGTGATGTCATAGTGCTAAGCTTTCGTACTAAATGTCAGGTGCAAAAATCGCCTCACATCACTTATCTGTTCGATCCTAATACTGGATGGGGAACAGGACGAAATGTGCTGTACTTTGCTGCAATGAAGAGATCCCCAAAATACCATTATTACATTTTTATGGATGAGGATGTGGTACTTAGTTTCAATTCATTTGCTTCGCATGAAATGACAAGGCTTCCACCGTACAGAGTCGTGGAACAATGGCTCCTAGATTACGAGCCTGTGGTTGGCGTTTTGGATTATGGAGTGCATCATGGAGCAAGCTGGACAAATGATAGACGACGGAATATATGTAACATGACGGACAGTCCCCTTGTGATACCAACAATATGGTTCGATGGCGTTTTTAATGCATTTCATTTCAAAGCTATCGAGCATCTTTTCCCTTACCGCGTGCAATACGAAAAAATAAGTTGGTGGTCGCTGCATAGATACATCTGGTCTGCTGTGGAACTGATATTTCGAGGCCAGGCATTGATGTTTGTGGCTGTTACAGCGGGTAATCCCACACACCGCTCATACCCAAAGTCTTTAGTGGACATAAGCACATATTGGAGAGACTATATAGACACAATCCGAGAGGAAGCTCCTTTAGTTTACAGAGATCAACCCTTATTTGAAGATTTTAGGCAGAATCTGGAGAATTACGTTATTACCTCTAGCACATATTGCATGACTGTGATTCGTCATCAACCTATTAAACCATACTCACATTTTGATAGTCAGACAGAGTTCCAGTAAAGTTTCCTATATGAGGAGGCTAGGAATAGGTAAACTCGAGTAAAATGTAGCCTAATATATGCAAGTAAGCAGCTAATCCCGCACAAATTCCAAGACACTCTGTTTATAAACTAGGTGAACTGTAACAGACTCTCCAAGTATGTCTCCTGGTTTTTAAAACACAGTTTCCATTCAAAAGACGTGGGAGACACTTGAATACCACGCTATTTGGTCTTAGACATATTGGTTCTACTGCAGGTGAACACGGCATGGGTGAACACAGTAGGGATTTGCTGCATGCACGATGGTAAGTATTATGTTGCGTGCACAGGTAATCTCTCCTTATCAAAGTGAGTCAGAGGCAGATAACCTCGGAGCATTGGTAGAGGTGTGGTTTATAAAAGTGTGAGTCCAATTGACATCCTAAAATGGATTGGTTTACCTCAGTTACATCTTCCTTGAATGCAAAATGAGAGGAACATCGCGCTATTGTTTACAATGCGCCGTGCGACCGCAGATTTTCGGCGTCAAACTCAACCGAATGTGGGTTGTCATTAGATAAAATTTGCTAAGAGAGTTATGATTAGGAAAGGGTAGTAACAAAATATTTATAAGTTTAAAGCTTTCTTTCCCATATCAAATAAGGCGTTGAACCACTTTTCAAACAAGCGCTCTTATTGGCACCGTCGTCGTTTTTTTTTTTTTTGTTTTTGTTTCTTAGAGATTATAGCTTGTTTACACTTGTGGACAATTTTTTTTCAACCTGAGTTTCAGTTCTGAACTGACAAAGCGAACTCATCAGCTTTGGATGATATCGTATAGTACATCCTTTTTGGATTTTGGCGTAAATTGAACAATTTCTCTGATTTCATTACTGTTATCTTCAATTTCACCATCACTCAGATCATCACCAGGTTAAAAGGTCTGCCGTTGCTAACGACACTCATGCAAAACTAAATATTTTTTTTTCGTTTCGCTGAGGTAGACAAATTCTTACAGGACGTGAAAACTGAAAAAAAATTTGAAACTCCCTTTGGCACATTAAATTGATGGGCAGGTATTATCTCAGTACAGAAAAATTATACTTATGATGATGGTAAATGAATGAGTTATTTTCTGCAAAAGATGCGTTTCCGATGGCGTATCCGAATGGTATAGAGTCACGTCTAGGACCAGCCAGATGGTGTTTTGTTTACCACATCCTTAATTTCCACTCCGACATCTTACCAGTGAATAGTGCAAATCAATATTAGAATGACCTGAAAACTGAATTTATTTAAGTCATGGGTAATATTTCAAGTTATGTTTGTCCTTCCCTTTTATGGGCTCATAGTCATACAACTATACTCTAAGCAGAGAAAATTAAACTTGTGATGAGGGTGAATAAATGGTATGTTTTTCCTTCCTGCAAAATATATGTTTCCAATTACGTATCATTAAACAATGATACAAATTTCTGATATTATTTCTTTTCTCCTGTAATACGTCAGAGCATTATTTCCTTCCTTCTCACGTCACAAGAGGACACCAGTTGAAGGGGATATTGGAATTTGCGGCGTTGCGGTTTTTACCTTTTTTCCGGTGAAAAAGTTTCATATTGTAGTGTTGTGAGGACAACAAATCCTAACGTATACGTTGGTATCGATTTATTGATTAAGAAACATGAGATTTGTGCCGGAGCAGTCGAGGCCCTATTGCATTCGACCTAGATGATCAACAAGGCCGGTGATTCGACTCTATCCTCAACACATTCAGTTGTGCGGGCGTATAAAAAACATGTTATGGTATTGGTGAATTGTCAACTTTTCGTGAGGTGATGAGGCTTACTCTGTTGCGGTATTCAAAGACCCAGATGTTCTCATCTGTAAGGGCCAAAAGAAAAACTGGTTTGAGTATTCGAGCGTTGTAAGCCAGGCTTTATAGACTTCCTGATTTACGCTTAACCTGTGATAATACTACTCCATATTCGCGTGGTCAATATCTTATCGGATGTGTATACTATTTAAATGGAGAAAGCATACGAGCTGGCAAATGTTGATAGAATTCTCTTTCACTTTTCTCGTTAAAAAATTGAGACTATCGTCAGTTTTCATCATGCGAGCGTCTACCCGTGTTTAGTTCCATCCTTGGCCCCAGAGCCACTAGTTCCCTGGGAAGCCGGTAGAATGGATGTCTACTTTAACACTTCTGGTCTCCATCTTAGAAACAAAATGGTTTCAGGAGTGAGCTCTTTTATCGAATTTGTCGTTTGAATGATTATAGCTAGAAGCAATAACAATTCAGCGGAAGTTCTATTTTGAACTTTGCGCGTGCAATTTTTTGCGGAATTTCCCCGACGCTGGCATTTTTGCAGAATTTTTCCAGTGTTGAAAACTGATTTTTGCGATGCTATGTTTGAGCAACAAATCTTTTAAGATCCACCTGTTACATTCAGTTGAGTTACAGCACACCCTATTTGGTAGAGAAAACTCGTTAAAACTATAAAAAAAAAAACTTAGAGCCGTGCAATGTCCAACATCATACTGAGGGAAGTCAGTTTTTTCGCGGCGTGAGTTTACAGAGGACTTTTTTTTCTTCAATGGGAAAGTTATTTCTACGAATGAAGAGTAATGGCAAAACTCACAAATATCAAAACCTTCAAAATCTGTAGGGAACAATTTCATTGTTCTTTTTACGCTTTCTTTTACGTCATATTTTGTGCCCTGTACACAACGTAGGCGACCAAATGTAACGCAATTATTCATATTGAATGCAATGTAAACAGTGAGTACTTTGATTGAACAAAACCGAAAGACATTTTTCTTCAAGTACGATTTTAACATGTCTGGAGCTGCTGCTAGTTTTTTTACAACCATTGCAACTGCGTTCAAAATAGCCGTGCAATCGAACGAAGTTCCAATTAAGACCATCGTGGCCACATTGCTGTTGTACGGCGTGAAAGAATTTCTTAACGACATCATCTTTTCTTGTCCGGAAGAACATTTTCAAGTTTACGGCAGTCTCTTCATCTTCGGCCCGTCTATTTTCCTCTTCTGTCTTTCGCTGCTGGCTTCTCCTCCTTTTTGGCAAGCTGTCACCGGCTGTTGTCTCCTGAGATGTCGCGGAAAGAAATTGTTGTTGATGAAGGCGAAAAATAGCGTGTTCGTGGCCTGTTTGCCTCCTCTTATTTGGTTGATGTACGCTTTTGTCGAACAGGACTATTACGTTTGTGCTAAACTTGGCCCTCTTAAAGCGGCACTTGCTATGGCAAACACAACTGCGCAGAGAGAAGCCGTGAAGAAGGAATTTACTCAAGCAAAAACGACGTCACAGTTGATCGCATGGGGTTTAGTACTAGGTATAGTTATTCTTTCCACAATCTTCGTCACGATCTACCGCTTGTGCTTGCCAATTGATCCAAAACTACTGGGCAAATACGCTTATGAGGAATACGAAGCCGACAAAGCTGTGGCCCTTTTCAACGAAAAAGTAAAACCTCTCGCAGAACAACAAGCGCAAGACCTGATCGATGGTTTGTTTGAGACGTACAAGGACAAAGATCCCGAGGAACAGCTTGCAATTGTCGAGGAGCAGCTCAAGAAACTATTCCCGAGACATGCTGGTGTTTTAACGGGATCTGTTCGATCTTACCCAAGTGGATCAAGACAAGTGTCACCAGCTATTGCTTCAAAGAAAACAGAGGCAGGGAATACCATAGAGTTACGTCCAATGATGTCATAGACAGGATAAAATGCCCCCAACCCCCGCGTCCTCAGAAGGGTTACGTTGAAAATGCTGTGCTTTTCAGGAAAGTCTTTCCCACAATCTTAGTTGGCTGCATCATGTAAGGTTGAACCAGTTTCTATAGCAGTGTGATTGCTGTTTAAAAACCACCTCATTTGCACTTATTATTTTTTAACCCTTTAACTCTCAAGATCTGATTGTTAATTCTCCTTTTTAGGTGCTACTCATTTCCTTGTAAATTAGTCACAGGAATTTGGTGTTAGATCAAGATAACAACTTGTACCTGATAAGTTTAAGTATTCTCATTACCTCTCTTCACTGGATAATGTATGGATATTATGGGGAGAAGTTATATGTGAATCCCTTTTAAGAATTAAGGGGTTAACCCTTAAACTCCTACAAGTGACCAAGACAGAATTTCTCCTTACAATAACAATACATTATCAATCAGGCAAGTGATGAGAATAAAGAAAAATATAAATTAAGGGACTATGTGTTGATCCAATACCAAATTCTCCAAAGTAACATAAGTATTGTATAGCAGACAGTGAGGAGAATTTCTAATGAGATCACAGGAGTGAAATGGTTAAAGTTGGATGCAGACACCTTTTATTGGACAGTTCCATCAGCCAATCATACCAGATACTCTCAAATGGGATTCAGGTAATTGATTAAAGTAACCAGACAGAAACAACAACTTGGTATCCAAAACTTGGATGGATGGATTTAGTAGATTAGACAGTATCTCTACTAGGGACATTTCTGCAGTTAGAACTTATATAGAAAATCCTCAGTTGTGGGTTTAAAAATTAGACTTACTGGCCTTCCTTCAAATAAGTTTCATGCATTTTTTCCTCTAAAATCATGAAATTATAGTAACTGTAATAATTGATTGTAATAGAACTTCACTCATTCTGCAATTTGCTTTGTAATCTTACCTATGATTGACCAGTTAGGGCTAATTAGACCAATTAGTGCAGTCCCTGCACATCAAACTCGCACTTTGTGGCTGTCCAATTTTTTTAAGTCATTTGATGGTTACAGACCAAACTTAACCCCACCCAGTCATGTAGCCAACGTAAATCAACTTGAACATTCATTTGCATGTGAAGCAAATTATAACAAGAGTGGAAGGAAGTTATGTCCAGGAAAATTTGTCTCATGGATGAATTGTCTCACACTCTTCAAACCATTTACTGTACTCTTCACAGGAATAATGCAGGCTAGCATTCTGGTATAAAAATTTTTAATTCTTTTTATTATCATTTCCTGGAGGTGATGTGTATATTAATGAAAATCTCACAGACTTAATGCAATATTACTCACATCATTGAAGCAACTCAACTGTGCTCCTTTAATTTTAATTGTTTCTTCAGTGTTCTAGATTAAAATTGTGTACCACATCATGGTGTGCAATATGTGTGCAAGACATGGGATTATCGTATATTTCAAACAATATTATATCCCCCTTTATCCCCCCCTCCTACCAGGGGCTCCATGTGTTGATTAAAACCCTCCTGGCCAGCTGATGCAGAGGAGGGTGTAGCCCTCAGATGGAAAAATTGTCCTCAAAATTAAGTTTCAATTCTTGTTCAAGATAACTAAGTTCTGTTTTTTACAATACAACTGCTGCCTTAAGAGTGATGAGACAAGTAAAGTGACAGAAAAAAGTGTAACGAGATAGGATAGTTATTCAAATGCAAATGAAAAGAGCAGGAATAACGGGTTAAAGTGACTGGCATCTGATTTCTCCTTACCGTTTCACTTGGGAATCAAAAAATGAAAGAAGAAAATGATCATGCAATCTAATCAAATCACTCTAGTCTTGGTTATTAAACAGATTCTCCCTGTCAGGACCATAGGAAATGTACAGATAAAAGTATGGAGAATATGCATAGTGATATTAGGGTGTCAGTAATGGACTAAATTTGGGTCATCTCATATTCCAAAGGGGATTTTCAAGAACTATAGTTTAGTAAATGATACACTGACATTTTGAAAAAAAAATGTGAATTTCTTTCATTGATACCCCCTCAAGATTCTTGCCCTAATTTGAGCTAACATCGTATCATGGCAGAAAAGTGCGTGTTTGTCAATCAGGTTTAAAAATGCAAAAACCCTCTCATTTCTTTACCCTGATTAAGACAAAAATGTCTAAAAAAAATGTCATTGTGGTATATTGATTTCATCCAGTCATGTTCAATATATTAAGCAAGTAATTGTTTGTTTGCATTTTGTTTACTTAGTTGTTACTCTCTTTTGGGTTCTAGCCATTTTTAAATGCTTTATTTATGCCCTTAGTTCGAGATATCCTCCGCGCGCGTTTGGTCACGTGACCAAATACCCCTCAGCTGAAACTGAGTGGTTTTTCCCATTTTTCAAACCTTACTTCCACTACGATAAGTATTCGTTTAAAATTTAATTCAAGCTTAGAGAGCGTTTTGTGTCGCATACATATTTACAAAGAGTATGCATAAGGGTCAGTTCGTTTATTGTATTATCAGTCGTTTGCTTGCTGTATTTTGAAATGAGGCCGGTAAAAATCAAACGGAGTTTCGTTAACCTGTACAGAATACAAATTCACTCTCTGTTGATTCCCTTCTTATCGGTGTTTTATTTATCAGCTCATTTCGCTAATTTACAAGATTTGAGAAGAAAATGTAACATCATGTTAAAACTTTGCGGGGTGAACATTCTTAAAGAGTATTATACAGCATTGATGAATGAAAATCTAAAGCTCTTTTTGAACATGGATCCCTGTCAATAAGGTTTTAATTAAATAATGAGGTAGTCCAAAGAAGAAGGACAAAAATAAGGTTAGAGAAATATTCAACAAGGAAGCTCAAAATAATACTGTTATCAACTCTTCAAATATTAACACTTCCGAATTATATTAAAACACTTTATCTTCTTTAGACGTCAAAATATCTTCTCACATAAATAAAAAATATCAGATTGAAATGGTTTTCTATTTCGTGCCTTTTGTTTCTTTCTTGGGTTTACAGGTTCAGTTGCTTCCAAATCAGCTGAAACTAACTCCAAGTTATCGTAGGGCACTGCTAATTTGCTTCGGCCAATAGTTCAAAATGTGCTAAGTGTAAACGTCGAGGAAAATTGCCTGGATTGTATTTAACTTGGGTCTCATTCGTGACGAAAACCTGACATGGTTTGCATCAAGTGAAGACAAAGGCGTTGTCCACGAAGGAGTCATTTTTTTTAGTTTACCTCGTTTTTAGAGATAGTAAAGCTGATGATAAGGAAAAATTGCGCCGAAATCTACCACTCTTTAACGGTCAACTAAAAAGGTTTAAGGTTCCAGGAATTTTCCCGACAGAGATAACGCTGCCTTTTGTAAACAGCATGAAGCCAAGAGTATTCTAAAACAAATACTCGTTTAAAAATAATCGGTGAACGACCACGATTCCGCAAGACAGTGAACCGCAGTTCGCGCCTTTCAACAGTCTCTGTTAATGCATCGGCCTACCGCTGTTGGAGCACGGTACAACAGACGCATGGGCAAGCCTGGCTCCCGTGATAGCAATCTGCTGATCTGACAGCCTACGTCTGGATGATTTCTTCATGGGAGGGGTGCCCATGTTTGCTGGCGTCGAGTAGCGATGTTGTTCTTCGGTTATCGTGTGGCAATTCTGTGAGAAGACCGGCGAGGAATATCGCTGAGGGGTCGGTTCATTATCGTAAATCGACCTCGGACGATTCTCGTAATGGGATATGGGCCGAGAATGCTCGGAGGGTTGTATTTCTCGTCTCCGTAAGGTGGAGAGCTCGAGCTCGTCGCCACCCGTAGATGCCCTTCGATGATTGGTCCGCACGGGGTGATATTCGACTTTTGTATAAAAGACAGTTTGATCAGATGACACACGTTTGAACTTTGTCAATACCGGATGGTGTCTTGTAACGTTCATCTCGCTTGAGGTTTGTGCGCGTTGTCGCGCCGGTTGACGAGTGAATGATATAGTAACCGGTTGGTGCACGGGAGTTGTTATCTCCCTCGCAGTATGATTTACATCACTGCGTACATGTCTGGCCCGAGCAGGCCGCAGTTGTGAGTCAACATAGACCTCATTGACGTTCTCTGCGCTCTGTGCTTGGCGCACTTCGACACCTACCTCGCGCTGAGGTCGGGGCTCACGCATGACGGTAAAATATGTCCCTTGGCTCGTTTCCTGGACTTTGGCCACTGATGACGGAGCCTCTAAATTCTTCCCTTTGTGACTGAAAAAGGTCTTCCATTTACGTCCACTCATGGATCCTTCACTTGTTTTCCGTCTTGCGGGAACCTCCACTGACGTCCTGTACACAGGGGTCTCAACCCGCTGAGGCTCCTCTACCGACTTGGCTCGAATGAGCTTCCCTGAGGGTCTAGAAGGCGTGGTCTGAGCACGTGCCCGGGCTTCTTCCAGTGATATTAGTTTCGTAGGAGGGGAAATAGACAGCGAAGCCATCCGTGGACCAAGGGAAGGAGCGCCAGCGATATCTGAAATGAATGAATACCTGACGGTTACTTAATGAGTTTTCTCCATATTATTGCCTGAAGCAGACTGCGTAAGGCCCAGCACTTCAATGCAACCACCACAAGTCTGTTACTAAGAGAAGATGGCGGTGATCGATAAAGACACTTCCCGCGAGGCCATTTTTTGCAGAGTATATTTTGATGATTTTCAAAGCTGTAAACGGTTAAAAAAAAAGGTGGGGCAAGGCATGTTATAAATACAAATATGTATTTATAACAGAAAGAAAAGATCTCATGAAGGCTACTGAGCTCATGCGAGACGTTTCCAAGAAGATTTTCACAAGTGTAGTACTGAGTAATTTTATATAGGACATTCCGTCATCTCGAATCTCTTAAATGAGAGTGTAGTACAAAATATCATTAGAAAAAGTTAAAACAAGTTGCCATGTATATCGAACGTGCCATTCACACGATAAATCAAGCAATTTAACGCGACAAACATCTTTACCTGAATCAGCGACGATCTTTTGTTGTCTTTCCCAAGAACCCGAAGAATATCGCGGATTTGCCACGATGGCGGCGGCAGCCGCCTTCTCGTCAAAAAACACGTGAACGTTCTTAATAAGATACTCGACAATAACAGCTTGAACATTAACTTGCAGAAGGGCCGCACCTCCGCTGTCAAGCGACATGGGTCGGAGGAGGTTTGGTGACCACACTATCGCCAGGTTCTTCGCATGCATGCCAGTCTGGGGCGAAAACGAGGCGACATGTGACAAGTGGCGTAACAAGTATTCCAGTGTTCTGTAGTGGGGAGGGGGAAGTTGCTGAACTACGTGATGGACAGCAATCTGACGTTGCAGTTCATCAGAAATATGAATGGCGGTCTGAAAAGCATAGATTACAGAACACTGTTAAGACAGTAGTGACCAGGAGTCAATATCTTAAATAATCGGTCATGTCTGTCGTTGTCCCAACACTACGATGGCAAAGAAGATGCTAATTGTGAAATCAAAGCAGCCACACCAACAGTACCCCTGGAAGGTCCCTATTGAACAAGAAATTGAAGCACGGAAGAGAACGCTGACTTTGAGGCATTGATTAGGCGACTACTCGATTCCACTCAGGAGCAACAAGATTGCTAATTGGAGGAACATACTGCAACTAGAAATAGTAATCTGCAACTCGGATATTCTATTATTACGGGATTGTGGGTGTATGCAATAATTTGTAAGGCAACAATCAACGGTCGAACAAATACTCAATTACCAAAATTCATCATTTCGTTTCGTTTAGTTTGTTACTTTTGTTATTGTTTCGACCACATTTCCGTCTATGGAATCTAACACTTATTTTGTCTCCCTTTGTGTTCAAAACGCCATTATAATTAAACTAGGTACTAATAATAATAATGATAACGATGATGATGGTGATGATGATAAAAATGATAATGATAACGATGATCAATGAAATTTAAAATAAATTTAAAAAACTTAATTAATAGGGAAAAAGACGTACGACAATGAGCTTGAGCCTACCACAAACTTGTCGTAGAGATGATAAGTCAGCAACGGATTAGGTAGCTCTCTGAGGAAATTAAAGAACAAGACAGAAGTTTTTCGATATTGTATGTCGTCTACTTGACAAGTAAAGCGACTTTTGTTGCGACTCTCAGGCCCATGCTCCCAACGATTTCAGTTCGTTCCAATTTTCAAAAGACCTATTTCGACACCGTGAAAAACTGTCGTCAAAGTGGAGGAAGCCACGAAGCAAAACAAACAAAACAACACGACGCATAAAAACACATACACCTACACAAACCAAGTAAATAAAGCAAAATTCTTTAAAGGAGGGACTAAATACAAAAGAAAAGAGGACAGCTATAGATGCAAAAAGATTTAAAACACGGATTGCGAGTAACAAGTTTGAAAAAACTATATGGGCTGGATTTCTTAACATGAACACAAGAAGACAAAGTTGTCGCTAAGAGGGGTGAAACGGGTCTCAACACAGGTTAAAAGGGATCCTTCAAGAGTTCTTACCTAAAGTACATCTTGAGCAAAGAGCTTATGCAATGTATGTCCCGGATGTAACAGTCTTTCAAAAGATCAGGTGGTTCTTCCCCATCAAATGCCAATCTGAAAAGAGAATTATATTCACAAATTTGCAAATTTGCCTTTAAATTCGCGCTGTTGAGGAACCAAATGGACAGCAAGTGCACGCCAAGCCAAAGTAATAGTTTGAAAGTGAAAAAGTGCTACCTGAGTTTCTGAATGTTGGATGACATGCCGGAGAGACGATAAATCCCATCTACGATGCCATTTTTCTCGATCACCTCGGCACATTTTACCAATACCAGAGGAACTGAAAGGAGAAGGAGTTTTATTAAAACATTTTAGACGAGAATGCAGACGTTCAAGTTCCATGGATCGTCTCCTAAATATTATCGCACCTTGCTGGTTGGTTTTCACTAAATGCTCGCCCAAGTCGCAACCAAATGTCCGTTCCCTGAAAGCAAAAGGAGGACAAACTCAAGTTACCCTTTGCCACCAAAGGTCAAACTTTTTTAACAGAAATCTCGCGTAGCCTTGGAAAAATTCAAGCTGGGCAGCGTATGAAATAAAATATTTGACTACTCACTTTAGAATACCACTCTGCAAAAGCCTCGCCTTTGATGGGCGGGAAGATAGGAACAGTCTCAAGAAAGACACAATTTTGCCTCGCTTCTTTGCAACTTTGGAAATAAAACAAAAGACAAATAATTAACTCAATGAAAAAATACGCGCGAAAGAGAGAGAGTGCATTTCCATACTTCTAGCATCAAAATATTTCAGGCATGACCACCTGACTGACTGACCGACCGACTGACCGACCGACCGACCGACCGATCAGTCTTTTCATGAAACTACTGGCTAACTGACTAACTGACTGTCCAACCACCAATCAGTCTTTTCATGAATTTTCTGGCTAAGTAATTAACTGACCGACTGACTGTCCAACCGACCAACTGACTGACTAACCAACCGACCGATCAACTAACTGGGATTTTAAAAATAGTGTCTCGAGCAATCTTAAAAAAAAGTAAAGTTACACCGATGAATACACAAACCTGGTGTCATATTTGAGGGGGCCGCGTGACCTGGCAGGGGGGTATTTCCGTCCGTTTTGTCACTGATTACTTCAACGCACTGACTTGGAAAAAATCCTACCTAAAAATTACCATGAGGGTTTGTTAGAATGATCGACATCTAGGTCATAAGAGAGTTGTCTTTACACCCTCACTGTAAATAAGTATGGAGAAGTTATATAATATCCTCAGGTAAAATTCAAGAGTAATTAAGTGTAATCAACTGAGTTGCTAACGTAAATTGGCCACCGTTAAGAGTTTCTTTAGCCCTTCATCATTCGCTTAAGAAAGAAGTCTTTTTTCCAGGAGTAGATGTTTCCTTAGACCAATAGAATGATAGCGGCAATAATAGGGAAGTGGCAACAATAGATTTCGTCTCAAATAAATTTCAACCCATCTACTTTAAAAACAAAATTTTTCTCGCTGATGCAGAACGAAACCGTATGAAGCTTTGAGCAGTCAGTTATTATTAACTACTTATGTTGGGGCAACACAGACTATACTGAACAGGGTTCAGTTTAAGTAATAACAGGAACTCTGACTCATTCGAACTAGATTGATGGGAGAAAAACGGGTTTGAAATCTTTTTAGCGATCAACTCATATATTGGCATCTAAGAATGAGATCAGTTAACAATATTCAAACTAACTCCTTCGATTGTTTGCTACGCTCTAACATCTTAAGCAATAAACAAAAAGTAAATTGCATTTAAACAAGGCACGTGGTAAACCCTCACTACATCAGTTTCTCTTATTTGCCTTCAACAATGAATAAAAGTGGTAACGGTAAATATTTACCCACAGTTTAAGCACAGAGCATTATCGCACTTTGTAAACAAAGCCACAGTACCGACGTGGAAAGTCTTATAGTTCTTTTAAAATTCTCAACAATCTACTTTGACGTGTAACGTACTTGGATACAATGTACCACTCATGAACGCTAGTTCATCGGCACAGTTTCGTAGCCTCTGAAGGAAATAAAATTCAGCTTATAATTACCTCGAATCCTTGTTTTCCTCTCCACCACAAACTTTCATCAACAGGGGGCATATCAATCACAGAGATGATCCCTCCAACCTAAAGTAGTACCGATAGCGAAAAATCACACTTAAAAGTATCTACGTACAAAACACAGTAAAATGAAAATGAAACCTGGCGAGCATTGTTAGAAAGTACCTTCGGCGGACATACAGTCCACAATATCAGTGGATTTCTGCATTTCTTTGTGAAGGAAAACAAAGCGGATACGCTATGAGGAGCAGAATGGATTGATTCCCACGTCATAAGGGGCCGCTTCAGGCTATATGAATCGCTTACATGGTAATTGCAAAACTACTAAAGGCCCGCCGTCACCACAGTATCAGTGATCGAAAAAATCTTCATTCTATTTCATAGCCGAAAAAATATATAGATGCTTCAGTGCACAGCTAAGAAATGTCTAAAGTCAGGAACATCATGGCAATTGAATTATTACAAGCAGTTATCAGTCTTGCCATTTATCCACAAGTACTCTTGATCACAACACAAAACAAAAGCCGTTTGCATGACGTCATCTTAGCAGAAGATGCATGCAAACAGTTTCGATTTTTTTTTAAATGAAGTCATGCGCAACATAAGCCCATAGACTTTATCCATTTTTTAAAATCAAATTTTTCAAGAAAGTGTTTCTTGGATTAACAACAGTTACCTGTAGACTGTACATAGCAGAAAAAATGGTACCGCTTTTCAATTTAGAGTCGAAATTTATCCGAGATTGCAATCGTTTCGCTTTCTTGGCACTGTGATTGGTCTAGAAAACTCGCGCAAACTCTCAACTTATTGGATGGAAACCAGAATCAGACGCGACAACAACGCGCTCTCTCGCATATAGGAAAGGTTAAATGTGTCACTTTGGAGGTTTCACCAGTTCCTTGTATTATTTTCTTTCGTTCTGAGTGCCTGTTTTAATCATACCAGTTTTCTATTATTGCGACACTCAATTAAAATGCACGCCAAGTTTGATGTGCATGTTTGACGTCCTACGAGCGATCTTACTCTTTCGCGAGTGTCGTTGAAATTTTCTGATGCAAAGGGCTATTTAATTAGAATTTTCCACACAAAACCAAAAATAATAACCATAATCAGAGAAAATGAAATAACTCTGAAATAATAAACGAGTTGAATCTAAATAAATAGGAGAAATAATAAGACAAACAAAAAAAAACAGTAGGTAAACAAAGAACACTTTAAGTCATGTAAGTGGGTAAAGGAGGTAAACCGAGCAACCCTTCAAAATCACTATAGCATGAAACACGAAGAGTTTAACTAAACGAACTTGAAAATCTCATTAGAGATGCTTAAGAGCACAACGTGCAATGATTTCACAATTATTTTAACATATTTTTTGCAAAGCCACGCAAGTTACACAGGAAAAATGGGCCAAAAGAAGATGTAAAAAAATTTCAATTTAACTTAACTAAACTGCGACCGATGACCAGTTTCACACTGATTACGACACAAGATAAAGGATGACTTCCACACTTCAACCTCTACATCAAGCCATTTGGTTTGAGTTGAAAGTAGTTTTGAATAGCTTACAGTGTAAGATGCAAAAATCAATTAACATTCCAAAATTCCTAAAATGACAGTCTTGATAAAGGTATTTCAATGCTTCCAACTGTCTAACAAAGCTGTTTGCACACTTTGCATTTTAAATCAAGTTTGGTCACGCGATCACGCTATGGTCTCCTACTAATCCTTCAAAGGAAAAACAAAACCAAGTCATTGTCTACGAGGTCATACGAAAAGAAAAAAAGAGGTTGAAGGAAGAAGCTATTCGTCGGGCACAAGTGTAAGATAAGCTAAAATAGCTGAGTGCACCCACGATGTTTTGAACCTCAGATCTTCGGAATTCACAGACCGATGCTCTTCCACTGAAGTAGAGAGAACTAGATGTAGAGCCTGGCCATAAACTTAGGCATGTGTTCTGTACACTGCTAGGATCTCATAGCTCAACAGCAAGACCTCCAAAGATCAATTGTAGAGTGTCTGACCACGAAATATACTCAGGTGGGTAGATCCGACAGTCACCTAATCTGGCCTTCAAAACATCTTTCAAAACAGCAGAATTACCACTCAGAAGCGAGGCCAAGCGGGATCAATTGAATGCACATAAAATAATAATAATAATCATAGGCAGCATTATGAAATGGTCTATGGAATTGCTGTTTACTTGTAAAAACCGGGATTGAGGTTCTGCGAGCGGATCCGGTTTCCCTATTTCATCTTTCATTTTCAAAATACTATACTAGCACCCCTCGATTCCTTTCTCCACCCAAGCGTCTCATTGTTTACTGGTGACTTTCCAGGGTATATCACTTCCTCTTTGTGGTCTTCAACTTACCTCAAGAGAAAGTTCGTCCACGGCTTGCGCGGTGTATCGTTTGACCACGTGAGCAGCTGCTATTCCTGGAACGTTGATTGGTGATTCGTCTGTCAGTAACGTGTGGTTTCCATGGTTATCGAGCTGACAAGTTAGAAATGAAGTCATGGACATGATAAGTTTGTCACACTATGAAAGCCGGGGCCGGAAAAATTCCCAGAATTTGTCTTGTCATTTTCGTTATGGAAATTTTTTGAGAACCAAGCTCTAATTAGTAAAAATCGAGAGACATTGAAGTGAAGAAATTTGGAATCAAATGGGAGCGAGCTCTCTTAAAAATGCAGAAATCTTAAAAAATCACAGTTTTCTGGTTGAACAAGCAATTGGCTAGTTCCAAAAAGCGTGCCTTCACTTGTGCAGTAATTACAAGAATAGAACATATACATATAAGCTTTCTTTCGACAACTCACCTCGAGCCAGTTCAAGACTGCACTACAGTTCATAGCATCATCAGCAAGCTCGGATACTCTGGCCAGGTAAGCCTGTACCACCTGAAAACATTCCTGTAAAAACAACGTGATTGATGATGCGGTCACGACAAGTGTTAAATAACCTTGTTTAAAAGTACCAGAATCCCTACTCTCTCCGGGTTCACAAGAAACTTTCGACTACGCTGATCTTGGCTGGATGTAGGATTCTAAGCTCGTACCAGTCTGTTGCTCCGTTGATGGAGCTCTCAAACGGTAAACCAGAACTCGATACGGATCAAGGGTCACAAGTTTTCCTTTCTTTCAAGGCGGAGACAAATAGCATCTTTCCGTAAAAGCCTCCTTTGAGCCAAAAATCATTTCAGATGACTCAGTTATAAATTTGCCGGTATGTGCCTATTACGGTCACTCGCGAGTGAGCTTTCAACTTAAGATACACGCCAACCCTCAAGTTACTAATATAAAGATTTAGCCAAGCCCAAAAGCGGAGCTCGCATTTTTTTTTTCCCGCACGTCTCAAGGGCACAACGCCTTGCCCCAGCCAGGACTAGAACCCGGGTCGTCCGACTCGGAGCCCAGTGCACTGACCACTGGACTACTGGACAAAGCCGTGGCGTTGGCGTGCGCGCGGTACAGTTGACCACGCATGTTAAAAGTAGCACCTTGTACGGTCGTGCGGTCGTACATCAAAATTTTTTCGGCTTGATGGTTTACTACTATTTTCTATAATGATGGGGCTACGCTCTGTGAGCTCTGCTATAAATGAAAAACGTAGGAATCTCGGAAAAGGCGTAAGAAAAGAACACGAGAGAAGCGTCTTTTTTTTCTGAGAGTAACTTACTTCGCTCCTGCAATATTTTTCACTGTCGGGAAGGCGTGCGAGAGATTTTAATTTGCTATGACTTCTGTCAAATAGGCACCTAAAAAACATAAACAAAATTTAAAGTATAATGATAATATCCACAACAACACTAATAATAATAATGATGATAACAACAACAACAATAAGCCCTAATATAAGAATATACTGACCAAAAACTATCTAAAACAGTCGACGGAAATTAAAGTCAAGCAGACAGCTCTTACGAGGTGGATAATCGCACTTTGCTGACCAACCAAGCACTTTGCTGATCAACCAATTTAACCCGTGTATTTTCAAATCACAAGCCATTTCATACCATAGGAAGGTCCTATCATTCCATTATGGAGTATTTAAAAAACCTGAGTGAAACAGTAAAACGGCAAAAAAAAAAAAAAACGCGGATATGCTCTCGAGTGCGCAAAATCAGACTTCGTCACACATTTTGCAAACGAAAAACAGTTTGATCAGCCAGTTGTACTTGCACGTTCACCAGTGTTCGCCACGACTCATGACCAATCACAAGCAGCGGTCAGCTTAACTGACCAATCACAGGAAAAAGAAAAGACATGCCACCGGTGTCAAGCGCAGAAAACACTCGAAATGAAAATAGCAACCAATTTACAACAACAAACACAGAGGAAATAACATGCATATCATCGAGTTTTAAAATTTCGATGACGGAAAAAACACTTGTTGTAGAGGGGTGTTAACATAGGAAATTCAGTATTTCGTGCACACATTAAACACAACTCAAATCAAATTGGCCCACTCATTTCCTTATATATTGACTAAATAAGAGACAACTCCCGATTTGCCTGTTCCAAATTCTGTACTTTCCAAATTTCTATGATCTCCTGCCAAGTGGATACATACCTCACTTTTATGGCTGAGCAAGTGGAACAATTTTACCTTAAACGAAGGCGCGGAAAAGTTTTGCAGCCCATTTATGATTCCATAAATCCAAGCAAGCAATTTTGAATTGATGGCGTACAATACTCACCAAATCCTTAACTTAAAAATTTTATCAAAGCGTACTTCCTACGACGAACTAAAAATTCAGTATTGCACGCTTTTTACGACTGACTGAGCAACATGATATTGTCACACGAAGTAAATGCTTCTTAAGCATGTTAATTTCGCGGATTAACTTTCCGCATCCAAACTGTCATTTTCAGCCAAATTTCGTTACAAATAAACATTCGTTGGGATAGTCTTTCAAGACTTAAGGTTTGGTTAACATTTGAAACTTTCTTCATTCTGTCGACGGCTGATGAAAAATCTTGAAAGCGTGCATATTCCATCCGTTGGCGGAACCTCTACGAATAGGGGAAGGATGCAATTGTGAAAATAAAATTCACTCATGCCATCATGAAGCGCCCAGATTTATTTCAATGCACACGCACTTTGCAGCTTTGAACTTGTTAAACGTAAATTACAAAAAAAATAACAATAACTCAGTAATAAATATACAACTGTGTTGTAAAAAAGGTCAAATTGGATACAAGAACTTAATTCTTCACAAACCAATTTTCCACTTGTTAGAAGTCTGAGGAATAAACTCATGTTTACGTCGACATAATTATATAAAAGTATTCCTGTCACAATGTGTGCGTGGTGCGTTCGAGGAGATTATTCCCACAGTAAGGAATTAAAACGTTTAGTAAAAAGACATTTAACTAAGTAAATCATGCGTAGCTACGGTGTTACACAATGTGTGCTCCGCAAAAAATTTTACCTGTGAAGTGCGCGATCAAGGAGCCGCAAGTTACCGATTGTCCTCGTCAAAATCCACGACTTTCCTCTGCATATAACGTTAACCTGTTATAGAATTTAAGACTTGTTAAATTTCCTCCTTCAAATTCCCACGAGAATACAAAGAACGAGCACAATACACCTTGTATTTCTAACATAAAGGAAACTAAAGACCGTTTTACCCAACATTCAACGCGAGAACTCAATTAGAGAGGGTGTGTCAGGCTGATATAATGATATTGAATTCAGAGTGAAATGAAAGCTTTTGAAGTCAAAACAAATCGTCTGGTTATTAGCTATAACAATAAATCCCTTACAGCAAATTGCCCATTGTCTCGATAGTGTAATAAGACAAATATCACCTACAACATCACAGCAAAAACTTAAATACAAGGCATCGAGATTAAAATCAGTGATGCATGTTTCTCTACCACCAACGACAGGAAAACATAGTCAAACCTTCATTTGATCTTAACTAGACGGCGAGAATTTCTGAGCTTACAAGAAATAAGAGTTTGGGCAATAGTGTTTCCAAATATTTTGCTTCTAAATGAAGTATGAAAAACCCAAAGCGGGGGGTAAATTTATGACGTAATCCAATGAAATGGAACACAACGGACTTTGTCTGGTCCTGTTTTGACAGTTTTCCTGTATTGTCATGCAACATGCCCCGTGTCCATCCTTTCATGAAACCCTTACAGTGCAAAAGTAACAACCTCCGCCTGCCACATAATAATATTTTCCTCTCTCAGACTTAGCGCTCTGACTGCGCTTGTATTTCAAATGCCAGTTGGAAAATTAGACTGGTTTTCGACTTAAGATCACCATATCAAATAAGGTCAATCAGAACAAAACCGAGTAAATATTACAAAAAGCCCATGAGGAACCGAAAGTAAACAAAAGCAACTGCTTAAAGCGCGGGAAAACACGAGTGACCAAATCGTGATTGGTTTTAGTTTCGTATCTGAATGAAGGCGATTTTCAATTGAGTGTCGAAAGACATCTAGATTGTATTGGTCTTTGCGTTACTTCTCTCTACTTCTACTCCGTGATTGGTCCAGATTAACTCGCGCCATTTTCTCAACCAATCAGGTTCACAATTAAAACCAATCGTGGCTTCGTCACTCTCGTTTTCCCGCGCTTTAAGCAGTTGAATTGTCTTTACTTTGCGTTCTCATTGGCTTTTTTGTACGTTTCCTCGCAATGGTTGGCTTTTTCGATTATTTTGGTTATGGTTTTACGAACTTAGACATTCAATCGAAATGCGTCCTAGCACAGAAGGTGACTTATATTCGCAATCACGGGCGAAAAGTAATAATTCCTGCACTCCAAAAGAAATCACTCCATATGAAGTATATCACCACCCTGAAGAATGATGTAGTGCACGGTTTCTAAGTAATTCCAAGATCAAAAAGCCTAATAATATCATTATACTTCTCATCAATTAATTTTATTGGTCACCACGGGTATGTCAATCTCGTTCATGTAATTACATTTACAGGTAGCTCAGTAACAAATTTAAAGAAGATTATGCCTTAGTTGAAATGATCCTACTTCGACTTTAGTTCGGACAAACAGCATGTAGCGTCATTTTGCCAACACAACAACGCCCCCTAGAGGTGATATTTTTAGCAGCACCTCTAGCCCTTCTCCCCAAAGTAATGAGAACATGACAGTCTCTTTACTAACCAGAAGTGTTCCTTCCTCTGCAGTTCCGTTATGGTATCGTTTGTCGCCTCCATTGTCTGTGTAAAGACCTATCTGTGGGCCAGGTAAATGAGAACACACAATATTGCATTAAAGAAAGGCACTCTTTCGCTTTCAGACCTCTCCCAAAGTAATACGGGGGAACAAAGGCAAAAAGAACACAACTAGGACATGACTGTAGAGATAACTGTAAGTAAAAAAGACCACCACGTTGCATTGAGTTATCGGTAGTGTTCGGCGCTCGGTTTATTAGGATGAAAAATGTGCCATGAATTCGTAAGTGTTTAAAAATTTGGAATTTAGGCTTCCACCAGTGAAAAGCCAAGTTCATTACATCAGTTGTTTTACCCCATTGCCTTACAAATACACATTATAGATGTAACTACTACGATATCTCTGAGTTCTTAGCTTACATCAAATATGCCCCAGAAACTATAGTTTAAATCTCCGCCATTTTAAAAGCGCACTTGCTATTATGAAACATGTCGAGTTTTGAGAGAACAAAGAGTTACTAAACCACGAAAATTTGGTGACGCGTTTTGAAAGTTTAAATTCAGACACTGTCATGTCAAATATTAGTTTCTAACCTATACAGCGTCTTAAACGTTTTGGTGTGTAGTATCGCTGAGTATTTTTAATAGTTGTGCCGTATTTTGACGAGCCTGCAGGGCTAGCAAAAATAAAAACAATGAGTGAAATTACTCAACGATACCACACACCAAAACGTTTAATAAGTTATTTAAGTTATTTGTTATTCAACTGCTTTATTTCGTGTGCATTTCTTAAAAATTGATTGGGAAAAGCGAAGCAGATAAATAAGTGTTGTGCGCCGCCAGCCGATCAGTTAGATAGCTGTTTTTACAGTACAAAATAATTAAATGTCCAATATCACATTAGTATTAAACTCTGAAAGCTTAAACTTTAATATCGCAGGAAATTTGTCCTCGATTCGCCCTTAATTTTTGCTCTACTTAGTGAATGCAGTTGGATAGTAAGGCCGCTTGTGTGAGACTTAACAGAATTTAACAATATGGCTGCACTCGAACCGTACATACGATCCGAGTGCGTCACCTAACTAAAACAGAGACTGAACGCCAAAGTGCGAGTTGTTTGTGCTCCACGCGATTTGGCGTCCACCTTTTTAGATGAATTCTTGGACGTCATGCATCTTCATCAGGTGACTTGATACGAAAGACCGATCAGAAAACTCGGCGCATTTAAAGTTAATTTTCACAGACGTTTAGGCTATCGTTTGGAATGGCCAAAGACGGTAAGTAAACGAAGTGAATTCTTATTTTACTTTTTTACGTCACGATAAAAATTACATAGCTTTTGGATCATACATGTACATCTCCTCTAAGGTTGTTGCGTGGACAGAGCATCGACCGTGACATATCTTGAGCATATCTAACACCAGGATTGGCCGTATAAAGATATGAATTGAGCAGCGTTGAAATCACGAAATAAAAATAAACTTTATCAGCAATCAAGTTTGATATGAAGAATTAATTTTCTTTCTTACTTTAAAAGAAACAATTTTCAAATGCATGAAATTAATTAGCCGACTGTAAGAAAAGAGTTATATCACTGTATTGAGTTTTAAGCTTTCACACGAATCGTTTTTCTCGGAACTCATGGTGAGGGAATTTGGTTCAAATTCTCTGCTGCAAATAAGCTCCACGTCCTTGTAAAAGTACACTGCACTAGACTAAGTTTGATTAAGCTGGTGAAATATCCTATGGTCTAGAAGTCAAGAGAAGCCATGCCCTGATTTACTACACAACCAATGATGTAAAAATTGTGAAAACAATTTTCACAGTTCATGGATGTACTTATGAAGCAACTCCACACTCAAGCACAGGAAAATTGATATCATGTTTCAACTCACCTTCACTTGCTCACCAAGGTCCACAAAGTCGTAATGAAAATGTGGCATGTCCTCAATTCTTGGAAAACGAGAGTTTCCACCATGTTGCCTTTTAAACCATAAATGAACTACGCTTAGAAATTGGTCACCCTAGAGAGTTTCTAAAATTAACGTTTCAAGTAACAGCCCTTCATCAGAGTGAAAGTTTAAATTGAATACAATATCAACTCATCAGATAAAACCAAATCATATCCTGTTTCTGTACATCTTGGGGTATATATGTCAGTATAATAACAGTAGCCTACCAACAGGCTATCATTGGTACTGCAGCACTGAGCAGTGAAACAACAAGACATGAAGGGCAGGCCTGGAATGGGCCTCGTTTCTGGGATATTAAGTCAAGATAAATAAAGGATTCAAATTATTCCTTTATTCACCAGCATAAATGTGAGGACATAGTGTCAAGGTAAAATCACAAGCAGGTGAACACTTTTCACAGAATGTATCACTGACTCTTAAGGTATCACAGGTGTATTGATTAGGTTGCAGAATAGCCAGCCAAACTTTGGCAAGTCAGTCTTTCTTACTTCTTGGAAAAGAAGTGGTGGTTTAAGGGCAGGAGCCGAAGAAACCTAACAACTTCCTTCCTCAAAAAAAACAAGTCCCTCCCTTCTTTCTCTCTGTATCAACCTTTCTCTACTTTGAAAATCTGGGAACACGGCACTTAACTCTCCAAAGAATAAGTACTGAGCAATAACTGGTTGACACTTAATAAGGAAAAAAAAACAATTGGGACTTACCTGACTTTCTTGTAAGTTCCAGTTACCCAAGTAGAGTCATCATGAACAAAGTCACCCTGGAAGAAGAAATGATCAAAGAGTTTTTTTGAAATACTTCAGTTGCATTCTCTCTCTTTGTGGCACTTTTGATGTAGTATATCCAAAAAAGAAAACAACAAAACAAAAGCAACATAACATATACCAGAAAACATCTTTACTTGCATCAGATATTCTCTCTGCCATAATGTATTTGGCTACAAGTAGCCTGTCAAAAGCATGATTCTAGTAATATGTACCTCTGATATCACTGAGTATTCTTACTCATTTTAAACACAACAGGTAAAAGAAATTTTCAAACTTGTTGAAAAAAAATCCTTTAACCAGTAGAATTTTGAAGAATTCTAAGCAATTTTGGGCAGTCACAAGAGGTACAACAGGCAGTGAATTTTACTGGTTACCACCTAAAAATGAGAATATTGACAGCTAATTTACTCAAATGTATAACCTACTCTTTCACAAAAGTTTGAACTCTTAAACAACATGGCTTTCAAAGATATAAATTAAGTCTATTCCATACATTCATATCTACAGGTGTACAAGTAATTTTCAAGCTCCATATCTTTATAGACCTCACATTGTGAGGATTTTTAAGGGCCAAGTGCAGTTTTCGAACTATGTTTCATTACAAAGAAATAAATCCACACCTTGTTGTCTTGTGGTGAAGTTTTTTCCATAATAACACTTCGTTTTGTTGTTCCAGTAAAACTCAAAGGTAACTTCATCACTCTAGAGCTGTGGCTGAAAGGGGAGATTGATAGTTTGTTTATACTGAGGCAGTTAACCTTTTAACTCCCAAGATCAGATTCTTAATTCTCCCCACAAGCTGTTACATCTTTCCTTGTAAATTACTTGCAAGAATTTGGTGTTATATCAAGATAACTACTACAACCTGATGAGTTTGAGTATTATCATAACCTGTTAGCTGTGTAATGTAAGGATATTATGGAGAGAAGTTACATTTTAATCACACCAAGGAGTTAAAAGGTTAAATGCACTATCTATTGGTTTACTGGCATATAAGACCAATAGTAATATACCATCTTCATTACATCATCATTGCACAAGTATTTCATATCCTAACAGTATGTGAGAAGTTTGACACAATGGACTTACAAAAATGATCTAGTCCACCAAAAATCTCCTAAAGCTCAGTGATACAGCGTTTGAAGTACCAACCCTTTAACTCTCAAGATCTATTTGTTAATTCTCTGCTCTACCTGCTACCCATTCCCTTGTATATTTAGTTATGAGAATTTCATGTCTGATCAATTTAATGACTACTACCCAATATGTTTTTGATTTTTATTGAATTTGTAATTCTCTTTCAATGGTAATTGACAGCTGTACATGGAAAAATTGATTTGCTCTGGTTGGCTAGAAGTAGTACAGTTTTCAAGCAACAGAAGGAAGAGAGGAGAAAATATAGTACAGGAAATAGTTAAAACAGTCCCCCGAAAAGGTAGCAAAACCTTTAGCAGAGCTTTGAATTTTTTTGCCCCTTATAAACTCAATGGCCCTACACCTTAACATTATAAGGCTCACTTAAAATTCTAACAAGGAGAATTTGTTAAACAATGAAGAGCTGCTTCATATTGTGACAAGAATGTGCAATTCAGGTTTGATATTGTAATTAAATAATAACAGATGCTAATCACTTTTTGGGATTGAAGGGTTATGTGTATAACATTATGAAAATTGAAATTTTGATTAGACACTGTCGTTTTGACCAGACACAAGGACATTTCTTGGGTTTGAATGGATCATTTTCGCCCTATGATTCTGCATGCTAAGCTCATGAACGTCTTAAAATTTTTTCATCTATATCAAAATAACATGTATCAGATTACCATGCAAATTGAAATAAAAACTCTTATTTAAGTATTTTCACATACTACAAATTGTACTTGCCCTGAATGGAAATGAAAAACTCTTCACACATCTTAACAAAGTTTGTCTTGACGCTCTCAATGGAATTTTGAATTACTTTTTAAAATTGATCTAAACTTTGGCTCCATTACACCCTAACATCAGTAGGCATATTCTCTCCACTGTTCTCTATACATTTCTTAAGACCCTCACAAGGAGATTCATGCTAAAAATCAAGATCTTTTCAAGTTTAAGATCATTTTCTGAATTCTCATGAACCAAACATTTTATTCAGCAGTGACACCTTAGTGAGATTATACAAGCTAGTCACCCTTTACTTAGTAGCAAAGGGTTTAACAAAATTTAACATATTAATGTCCTTCTTCTGCTTTTTTTTTTTTTTTGTCTTTTTTTTTTCAGCACCAAAGCTCTATTGATCCAAGCAAGTGAAGAATAAAATTTGATTTCATGTATAGGGATCTAAGTTACATCAGGGAACCGAGTCACTAGAAGCATTGACCAATATAATATTCACGAATAAGGTGCAAGACTGGAGAAAATTGAATAAAAAGAATTTCAAATAGATCATGATTATTTGCAGTATGTCTGCCCCAGACTTTTTTATCATAACATAAATATTAATAAAGTACAGGACTACAGGCTAATTTTCCACCTTTTGAACTCTTGCACTTTAACTAAGTACTGATACCAATTATGGATTCTCTTCACAAATGCAAAAGCTTTTAAGTCTTATGGTTGGTTGACTAGCAAAATATGAATATTTGCGATGAAAATATAAGTAACAGTGTACTATCTAATAGTACAATGCCAAATTTAAAACATATTACTTTCTGTTTAGAACGATCTTGACACAAGTTCATTATTTTTTTTCAAAATTTATCTTTATTTTTTCCACTTTTGTCACAATTCCTCATAAATTGCATCATATTTTTGCTGAGTCAGCGACGAATTCACAAAGTCACATCAAGTGACTTAAGCTTTTAAAATTAGCTCAGTCTATGAAAATTTGTAACACAACTCCAAAACAAACAGACTTACCCTTCAAAAAACTTTGTATCTAGATCATTCCCTGACTAAAAATTTGACAACATCTGAGTGAAGAACAGAAGAATTCGTTTCGGCGCGAACATCCTCTTGATATTTGGCTAAATCTTTATAGCTTGCATTCAGTGAAAGTTTAATTCAAATTTTTCTTTGAAATTACAGTATTGCATACAAAATGCACCATTACCCAGCTTGAATGTACTATAACACTTTTGAGTGGTTTACTTAAACATACTAGTTAAGGTCACTGATGTTGTTAGTAGAAAGTATTACAAAAAGCAAAATCCATGAATTTTTTAACAATATTAAAGCTCATTCGCTTTAACTTTTCATCAAACGAACACTGCCTCATATCTACAATATAATCCATATCCGCCTAAAGTCTTAACGAATTTTCCGTAAGGCGCACGACATCTTTAAAAGCCGGAAAAAAGATTAGTCGCCTCAGAACAAACAAATACGATTAACACTCTCATCAATCTGTCGTCTGGGAAACTGGATATCGTGCGCCGGTCTCTGCATTTTTGCTTAAATAAACAATTCCTGTATATTTTGACTCGATCAATAGATGGACTCTTCACTTCAAAATTCAGAAGGCAAACACCTACCTTATCAAGTGATCGGTGAATAGAAAAAAAATTGCGAGGCAAAATTCTCTTACCTTGAAGTTTCGTATTGCGATTGCGGGAGACCATATTTGTTAGACGGATGATAGCCTACATTACTTGGCCCTAAAATATTGGATCAAAACAGAAAAACATCACGTTAGAGCGAGTCGAGCTGACTAACATAGAGGTAAATGTCTGATTAATACTCTCATGATTCGGATAGCGAGTTGTGCGACAAAAACGAGTGATGATCCATTATACCAAGCTAAGCTAGTGATGGACGTCTCTGGGTGTGAGCCATATCGGAAAAATCCCTCAATTCGCAGATGTTTAACGCTTACAGATTACCTGAAGGACTCGTGTCAGACGTGTACCAAGTAGCCATGTCGTATAAATGGTATTATTCGAGTTTAGTAGAATCATGACATGGTTTTGTTGATGATATTTCCTTTGTTTGTAACACCAGAGTTATCCGCCATCGTTGAAATTGCCAATCTTTGATGCCTAAATGACGTCACGAACCGTGGGCTCACTACGTTATTCCATACACCCCGTGATTCTCCGTGATCGTGATGGGAGCGTGATGCACCGTGATTCCATTATTATGAAATGCCATTCTATTTTACACTCCTCGTTCTCTAACCCGTTCTCCTCCTTGGAATCATCATTTTTCTTGTCCACTGAATAGTCAGTATCGGACAGATTATTTGCAATAACCAAGAGAATATAAGTTTATTATATCTACCAATAACGGGAAATACTAGCTGATTAAAAGTAAATAAATGAATATATAAAACTTAATGAATAAATTTGTGAATTCGACCAGGACCTTTGACCAGGACTGTGGTCCTCTATTGTTTACGTTACATGCAGGCCGGACGAAAGTATTTCAGTAGTGAAATACAATTTTTTTACCATTTTTTTAGGGTGTTACGCGAACGTCAACGTGTTTTCGCGGGAAATTAAAGAAACCCCCCACGTATCTCAGTTCTGAAAATGAAAAGATACGGAACAGTGTTGTTTCAAGGGTAGAATTGGGATGGAGGCTCCGGGTACTAGTAAACTTTCTTGCAAAGGGCTTCTTTTTTTTTTTTTTTCCCATATCATAGATCCGCCGTAGAGACAATTTTTTACGGCTTTTTCTGTTATTTATCCATCATGCTGTTATTTACGCGGCCGCAAAAAATGAATGGTAGTGCGCCGTTCTAGGAGTCTGTACTGCTCAGTTTGTTTTGGTACACGTGTATCACTATCTATGGCTTACGAATATCCCGGGTCGCACATGATATAAGAGATAATGGGTTAAGTAATTGGGACCGGAAATACCTTGAGTATCTATGAAGCCTCTATCACCAGGGATCCCTGGGGAAGATTTGGTTGATCCCCAGTGGGTGTACATAGCGACACTTATTACAAAGTTTAGTTGCACGGGGTTCAGCTCTCGCTATGCAGTTTGCAATGAAGGGCTTCCTTGTTATACTTTACTTGAGCTTATTCTATCACAGCGTCCACTGTCAAGATGAAGAATTTGACGAAGTCCAAAGAGAAGAAGATAAGCTACCACAGTATCTTAAAGATGATGGAATTCGGCGAGTCGCCAAGCTAACGAAAGACCACTTTAACAAGACGTTGAGAGCGAGTCGAATGATGGTAGTTTTATTTTATTATTCGAGCAGCGAAAAGCCAGATCCTGAAGCTGATCAATCGTGGAAAACGGACCAAAAGATGCTTGAGGTAGGAGGGCTTCGTAGCAAAGGTTTTTAGATAAGTCTCAGATGGAAGCTCACATTACTCTGATACAGCAATCGGTCAGTCGAGGTAGTGATAATACTTATCATGTATATTTTGCACGTGAAATCATTCACAGTTCTTTGTTATTGTCTCACTTGAATTTAAAATAATTAATTTTGTTGAAAATTTATTTCTCGTGTCTTTTGTGAGGGAATTCAAGTCCGTGTTGAAGTTTATCAACAGAAACAAATTTACGAATTAGTTTTACCTGAGAGATAAAACTCTACGGTTTTTCCTGTGGGATTTGTTTTCATATTCACATCAGCTTAACTTAATTATTTTCGTTTCCAAATTTTCATGCGGGTTTCATTTCATGGGTGATATGGCAAATTAGATGCTTTCAACTTAAAGCATGTGAATCCTTGTAAATTTAACGCATTCATGGAGGCGACAAAGTACGGAATAAACAAAAATCTTTTCAGATAAGAAATTTTGAAATTATAGTTACTGTTTGTTCTGAAACAAAGATCTCTCTCCGCTGAAAACTGTCAATAATTAATTAGCCAGTTCTAATTGATGGTGTAAATTGTTCTTCAATAATAGATGATTTTTGAAAATCAAACACATTTTGCTGTCATAATATTTTTCCTTCTCTCTGATTTTGGCATAAATGACTTTGAACACCTCGTTTTTGTGAAAAGTGAAATTGTTCCAAAACAGAGGGGGAAATTTTTTTAATTTTGGGTTTCAAATTTTGAGGTTATAGATGGATACAATATTCGGTTATTTAGTTAATTATATCAACATCAAAATCTATTCAAGTTCTCAGTTGTTCCTTACCATGAGATTTATTTTGTTTTTGACAGGTTTATAAATGGTAAGATTTACTTTGTAGCCAGTTAAGCACTAAAGAAATTAGGGCCTTAAAATGATTGGATCACTGGCCAGACTGTCAAGTTAAAACGTAAATTGAAATGTATAAGGAAAAAAAAAGGAGTGAGCAGCTGTGTCTTGGGAGATTTGGTCTCTGATTATCTGTGCTTTCCACAGGAGGTTTTTGTTTGAATTGAGAGGAAGTGAAACTCATGCTGCTACATAAATTCCTTGTTGCCCAAAAAACAACAGACAAACAAATTGAGTAATTTGGTTTTATCAACTGAGTTGATAATTTAAATAGGCCAACATAGAGAGTTTCTAAGCTGAAGCTGGAAGCTTTAAAGGTTCATGCGAGGATTTGAAGGAGTGGTGTGTGTGACTAGCACGGTTTTATCTTTCTGTTTATCAACAACAAAGAACTTCCAATTTCTCTTTCCACTCTGATGAAGGGCAAATGCTCAAAATGTCAGCCTAAGAAATTCTTTACAGAGGCTAATTTACATTATCAACTCAGTCAATAAAACCAAATTATCTAATCATACCCCCCCTAAAAGTAATCAGCTTCTAATTTCTCCTCACGGTATCATCCCTTGAATCACACATTAAAATCATAAGAACAGGAGAAATATTACCAACTAAAGAAGCTCTTGATTGTTAAACAAATTCTCCTTGTCAGCACCTTATGAAAAAAATAGAGAACAGTAGGGAGAATATACCTTCTAATGCTATGGTGTAAAGAGTTAACCAGATGTTTCCAGGTTTTTTTTTAAAAATCATTGCCATGAAGAAGACTAGCAGTATGCAGTCGAAACGTCGCGATCTACATCACACGTGACTACATTGTGAGACAAACAAAAAACTTAGCTTTTTATTGTTATTCACCACAATGAATAACCACAACCTTTTCCAGGTTTTTTTTTGTTTGAAACTTTTAACCCTTTCACTCCCACAAGTGACCAACAGAGAATTTCTCCTTACAATATCAATACAATATCAAGCAGGCAGGTGATGAGAATAGAGAAGAATATCAATCATGGGATTATTAGTTGATCCAATACCAAATTTTCTGAACTAACATCATAAGAATTGTATGGCAAATAGTAAGGAGAATTACTAATCAGATCTTGGGAGTGAAAGGGTTAAGGTAGTCGTAGCTTCAATGGCCATCTTATGAAGTGTTTTTTTTTCCCAAATTGGTATAATTCCCTTGGTGCTCTATTTTAAAATTAGTTAGTCTCAACAGTTCCCAGAGGTATAACAAGCAGGTGACACTGTAAGTGTAACACAGGGTGTGAAAAAATGTTCCAAGTTGACAGACTTGACATGTATAAACACCTTTTTCGATGGTTTAGTATATAAGATGTGCAAATATTAGTAAGGCAAATTTCCAGCAGTGCTTATAATATATTGACTAACAGAAGTTGCCATCTATAATATTTCCCTTCCACAGATTGTAGCTCGAGTTCTTCAACCACAGGGTGTCACAGTTGGTGTGGTTAATGTTGCTGAAAACATGGAGCTAGTAAAAGAAATGGGTATGTGCTACCTTAATCAACAATATATTGTCTGAAGCAAGAACACTGAACAATTGAGATATTAAGCAAGTGGGAGGTTTGAAGAGCACAAAAAATACCTAAGAATTGCTCAAGGCACAAAAGAGAGAAAATCAGGTGTCTTTGGTGCTCATCAAGCTTTCTGAGTACAGTCAAACCTTAATTATCTGGACTTGTTGGGACTGAGTTGATTAGTTTGGATAATTGTGAGCCTGTGTATATATGACAATATGATGTTAATGAGCCAAAAATAAAACTGAGTATGCACCATTTGAATTATTGTGCATCACTGTTAAGATTTGCAAAAAGTTATTATAGTCAACTTACAGTGCTTACAGCCTAAATGAGGATGTAAATCAGTTTGTTTCAAACTGCTACAGCATGTATACATCGCTAATTCTATCAATCTTTGAAGCTCCATTCATTTAATAGAATTATAGCATCAACATTGCCTCATTACATGTGCTTTGTTGATGCAAAAAATTGTTACAGATCTGGAATATGACTAGTTACTATATTCATAACAAATGAGACCAGAGAGGTGTGTCCAAATATAAAAAAAAAATATAGATTAATCAAGGTTCAACTTTACTTCATATCTTGGTGAATGCACAACTTACACATGAATCAATTAGCCTTTTAACTCTCAAGATCTGATTGTCAATTCTCCCCTCCAGCTGCTACATATTTCCCTTTTAATTAGTTACGAGAATTTGGTGTTAAATCAAGATACAACTTCTACCTGATAAGTATGAGTATTCTCATTACCTTTTTGCTGGATAATGTCAGTATGCATATTATCCTTACTGTTTTCAATGCATTTCCTAAGGTGCTGACAAGGAGAATTTGTTTATCAATCAAGAGAATATTTAGTTGGTGATCATTTCCTTTATTCTCATGACCTTACTGTGTGATGCAGGAGTCATACTGTTTGGAGAAATTTTATGCTAGTCACTCTTAGGGGTTAAAGGATTAAAGGGTTAAAGGTATAACATTATCAACACAGAATTTTAATCTCCCTTTAAGGAGAAATTTCCTCTGCCATGCTTCAATGCAGACAGGTCATCAGTGAGCGTAATGCGAGTAATTGAAACATGCTTGCACTTTTGATTTTGATTTTACCAGTTTATGTCATAATTTTTGTTGAAGTCTGGTGGTGAAAGGTCAAGACAGCAAATTGTACACAAATGGCATTCACCTATCTACACCCATCCCTCTCCTCAAATGTGGCTATACAATGAACATTTCAGTTAACCCTTTAACTCACATGAGAGTTACCAGGACAGAATTTCTCTAAATGCAATATCAATACAATATCAAGAAGAGAAGTCACAAGCATGAATGAAAATATCAATTATGGGATTATTAATTGATCCAATACCAAACGCTCTGAAGTGACATCATCAGAATGGGAGCAAAATTGTTAAAAATCATTCTTAATTGCTACATGTTTGGACAAATATTTAAAAATTTTTTTCCATCAGATGTACTTTACATTTCAAATATGAATTTTCTAACTAACTGCAGGTGTGAAATACTCTGGAGCAATTATGGTTTATCACAGAGGAAAGAGAATAGAATATTTTGGACACAGGTAATGGAATATAAGAAATGAAAACTGTTATATGTTTCTATTGATAGTGGCTGGACATGCATTGAATTATCCTTCATGAACTTCTTGATAGTTAAGCCCTAGATGTCCCATAAAACAGAGTATAACTCATTTGTATTTTATTGACAGGTCAGCTGATGTTCTTGTGGGATTTCTTCACAAGGTATGTTTGAAATCCTTTGGCTACATGTATATCTGTACTTGTTTTTCAAATTGCTCCCAGACTTGAGGTTTGAGGTGATAAAGAAATATTATTTTAGAGAAAGATGTTTCTGTCTTGCCATGAGTGTGGGAAAAGGTAAAAAATTCTGAGTCCCCATGAGGAATCAAACCTCAGACCTTCAGATTCCTCATGTGGACTCAGAATTTTTTTCAGTCCCACGCTGTGTAGAGAAGACAAAAAAACATCTTTCTCTATTTCGTAACCAAGCTCAAAACTTACCATCTCTTTTATTCTATTTACAAGAATTATTTTGGTTACACCCTTTTTTTTCTACTTAAAATGATGTCGACTTTCTAATCTGGTGTTAATATAGACAGTCAATTGCTATTTTACTAGCTGTTTGGAAAATGCTGGTGATATACATTTTGATTACATCCATTTTGCAATCACTGGTGATCCTTGCAATCTGATTGGCTCTCAGCCATGCGATTTATTCTTAATGTAAACAATCAACCAGTGCTATTTTACAGGCTGAATGGACCCTGCTGGTGAAAAAACCCTTTTAAAATATTTTCCATTTTCTGTAAATGTTTGTGTATGGTATTCTCTCCCAGCTTGAATCTTTGCTATAAAATGATCTGGGATTATCTTCAGAGCATCTTCACAGCTTTCACATTCTCCCATTGGCCCCTTTGTGGAGATTACAAAGGACCAATCGGAACGGCCACAAAGACCACCGTTTAAAAAGGACTAATTTTTCCTTACGTTGTCTTCCCGAGAGCCTGTGACAAATACTTCAAAATCTTTCAGGATTTGTTTTTGTAACATCCTGTAAGGTTTTTTTCTCGAGTATTAGTTTGTCAATTATAAAGAAATATAAATGGTTTATGTAAGCAATAAACTGCACTCTCTATCGGTATGCCGGCGTAATAATACACGCAGGATGCAGTTCTGTAGTTTCGGTAAAACTTGAAAACTACAGAAGCTAACCATTCAGTACTATGACTGTTCTTTGATGGGCTTCTCCGCCATCAGATCCAGACCCAGCGTCTATTTCTGATATGAATGACATTAGCGAACAACAGTCTCTTTATGTAATGTAAACTCTCGCCTAGTTTTTATTTTTGGAAACATGAGTCACAATAAAACGGTAACTTACTGCACATTTAGTTACAGCTGCACTTTTCGTCTGAGTGATGGAAACCAAAGAAATTAAAAATTTACCACAAAGGTCAGGATGAACGACTTTTCTGGGCTGATTGCACATAATTCTATTTGTGGTAATACGAATTTCAACAATTACTCTCGTCCTACTTTCTACCATGTTCGACTGCTTTTGACAAAATTTTCTATGGAGAAAATACGTCTCAGATAAATGCATTTATAATAATATGTAATTCAATTATGTGTCCTATACTCTTAAGTTGTCTTTACAGGTGTCTCAATTTTTTGGGAAGAAGAACGTCTACATGCACATGTTTATAACTGAATATCCAGTCTCCTACTTATTGAACTTTTTTTCTTCTATTCCCCATAATTCCCTTCCCCCGCTCCCCCTTTTACGTCCTAAACAGGTCCTCTCTTCTCCGATGACAACATTTAAAACCTTAATTTGTACAGTTACTGGTAGAAGCAAATTCTAGCTGCAACATTTCCTGCCTGTTGAAGGCGTTCGGTTCTATAGGTGTCACCGCTGTCTTATCCCTCAACGACACGCGAAACGAGTAGTCTAACACTTGTGAACCGACGGCCTGGTGTGTATTTTGTTCAGGTTTGAGAAGAATTACGTAAATCTTTGGACCTAGCATGCAACTTAATAGTCCATATGAACTGACAAGTACCATGGTGCAAGTCAAGTTTGTTGCATGGGAACCCCTTAGGCCAATGTCAATAGGGAAGTATGCTACACTTGAAAGTAGTAAGATGTACATAGAGAATCCAATATACCTGGCTTCGTTAAAGTTTTCAGGAAGTGTTCTAGCTTTGAAGGCGTAATATGTACAAGCCACCGCAAGAAGAGACGTGTACACAGATATGGCGATTTGAAAACTCATTCCAACGGACGATTGATGCAAAGAACACGAGAGAAGAATTAAACCTCTATTTGTCTGTATGATCCGTTGCTGGTGTGGTGAGTCCAAAGTAATCCATAACGAGCAGAATACAGCTGGTGGAAATATTAACATCAGAACAATTAAGGTTTGTCTCTTTGTGGAAAGAATAAAGATTTTGAATCTCTCGGCCATAACGTTAATTTGGAATGCGCTGAGTATCTTCATGGTCTTAATTATCAGTATGGAGATGATTGTTACAAGAACCATGGGTCGCCAGCAGTGAAGCAAAGCGCACGTAAAGCTCGTAGGCTTGCTGAGGGATAAAATAGAGGAAGAAAAGGACAATGTGATTGTAAACAGAAGGATAGAACTTAACTCGCGATTAGCTGCTTTGACAAGGGGAGTGTTCCAAAATTTAAAGAGAATGAAACTGCAAATGGCAAGGAGAAGGAATCCAGCAGTCGCAAACAGAACGATAAGGACAGACGCGGGACTTGACCACATGACTTCTACTTCAGGGAGATCCAAGCATTTTGACCTCCGTTCATCGGGCTTTTGTCCACGGGGACATAAGGTGCAATTCATATCATTCACTCCAGCGCTAACAGTTCCATCCAAACATTTTTGGCAAGTCCAACAGCAAGAGGTCGTCGGCAACTGATATTCACCAGCAAGGCAATCTCTATGGCAGAATGACTTTGGAATAATTTTGTGACCTGCAGCAGGATTCCACTTTATGCCGGAAATGTTTAACTGAATTCCCTTTCGACTTTCATCCCACGATCCGATGGCTAATTTTATTAAATCGGAGTTTTCATTCATCTGAAAATGTACAATATCATAAGACGACATTTTAGGGTCTCCAAACTGATCAAATTGGATTTCCCCAGTTACTCCATTAAATGCGACTTGGCGAAGATGTGCCTTGAGTTTCTTTGGATCGACTGTAGGATAGATTTTGCTTAAGTTGTGAATAGCAAAGGCAACAGCAAACACGGCATCTACCATATAGGGAATGTAGCTGTTGTATACCGAACTAATAACTGTTTCATTGGAAGATGAATTACCTTTTTGCTTCCAAAACTCTTTCCACCAAGGAGCAGAGGCGCTTTCCTCTTGTAAGGACTTGATGGATTCTTTGATCAAGAAATCTTGGAAATATTGAACATCAAAATGACGAAGTTCAATACCAAGTGACCCATGGACAACTCCTTTATATTCGTCTTTCATTTTCATAAGCTCCTCCCCTCCAGCCGTCAAACTATCGCTGAAAATCCAGGTGCGGTCGTACATTTTCTGTTTTGCAGCTTCCTCAAACAATCGACGTCCATATCCTCTTAATAGCCAGAGCACCACAACGTGAACATTTGTGTGGCTTCGAAGCTTCTCCACGGTTCTTTCTAGCTTTGTTATGTACTTTTCTCTTGGTATGTAATCTGCAAAAGAAAGGCAAAATGTCTGCCTTTTGCCTGCCTCAGTTTCCAAGCTCCGGACCCCATTTCGACCGTAAGAATCGTCCATTGCCACAGCAGCCACATAGCTCCAATTGAAGTAATCTATTACATCGGCCATTGCCTTCGCCTGCTTTCTATCGGGAGGAACAGTGCGAAAAAAGTAACTGTACTGCGGGGAGCTTAACTCATCGCTTGTTGCCGAGTAACTGATAAGTGGGATTTCAGCCACTTGTAAAAGGCTCCCTACAAAGATTGCAGCCCCTGAATCGGTCGGACCAATCACAGCTGTTATTGGAGTAGGTTTCTTCTGTTCTGTGTTATTCTTTGATGCACCAACGAACCTGGAGTTTTGAAATTCTGAGGCCAATTCATTTTTCCGGACAAAATCGTACGTGTGTTTCATTGCCTTTACAGTGCTTGTGCAGTAGTCCCGAATGTCATATCCTAGAGTCACATTTTGAAGCAGGTGTGGGTTCCTGTTGATTTTGTCGATGGCGAACTTCATAGCTTCCACATGGCCAAGTCCTGCTGAGGAAAAATCACTGCATTCGCCATCATCATTGGTGTGGTGTAGTGTAATCAAAGCTCCAATTGTGATGTCGCCAGGCACATGATAACGATCTTTACTTGTCGTCCCTGACGACGTCTGAAAACCATAGGACACCACTACCGAAAGTAACACGCAATTGTTTACGAACATTTCGCAGAATGTTTTTCCCTGTTACAAAGGTAAAAAGAATTACTTGATTAACTTGTAGTTTTAGAACAAATCATCGGAAAAATGACTTATCGAATCAGAGAGATCAACCGAAAAAGTCACGCTCGCTTATTGTCTCCTGGTTTTGGACGGCGGTAAGTATTAATGTAGACATAGCAAGCGGAGGAATCGAATTTGATGCAGTATCGATAACAGCATATAATCCTTACTTTGGGCTCACCAGTGAATGTGTCAGGTAGAAAGTTTTTCTTTAAAAGGAATCAAGCGAAAAAAGTTTGCTTTCGATTTTGAAGTGACGCGATTAAGATTTGAGTTTTAAGCGAAAACATTGACAAATTACATTAATTTATAATATTATGTGTGGACACATGTTTGTGGAACAGATATAATTTGAATTTTTGAGCGTTACAATTAAAAAATCGTTCTTGTTTCATTTTGGTTTACGGCAGATGTTGTCTAAGTTTAACTGAAATATTAGAAAAAATTCGAATGGAGGAATTGAGACGCACTATTAGACGAGTAGTTTTTCAAGACGAATACATCTCTCTTTAAGAAACTTCACGGCTTTTCTGGTTTAATTTACCTTTTCAAGAAGTGTCGGCTAAATTGAAGGAAACCTAACATAATGCATAAAGCTTGTCATTCTTTTGTGTCAAATCAATTTAATTAGTTCTTGAGTGGTTTGTGGAAACATTTTAAGGAAATATTTGGGTTGTATTCCTTTCTCGCACTTTGGTCTACCTTTCACACCAAATTGGCATTTATGTTGCTTAAACCGTCATTTTCGCGCCCGTTTTCTAGAGAGAGTTAAAAAAGTTACTAAGTACAGTTAGGTAGATTGGTGTGGACGTCCAAGAACATGTATTTTGAGAATTCCATTGTCGACTGACTATTCACTGAGCAATAAAAATAAAATTTTTGAAAATAGAGAAGAATGGAATTAGCGCTTTCCACTTATTTCCTTATTTATGTGTATTTAGCTTGTGACGCATTTTAGAAAGAATAGGTGTATAGCACCGAAAACAAAACTCGCACGCTTAAAAACCGTGAGTGAATCCTTGCCTAGTCAGCAAAAGCTTTCTTGCGCCAAATTTTGTGGACTTAAAGTCCAGGATACAATTATCGTTTCCGGTAGTATCTTTCATCTGGCGCCATCTTATTGTTAAGAACTCTGATGTGGGACAATAGCTTTTTCTATCTGTTTTAGTCTGTAAAAAATCTTCGTGTCAATTTCTTTCTTCATTCATCGAGAATTAGAATTTTACTGCAAGTCGAATGTTTAGGTTTGAAAGGTCCTTATCCGAGGCAGATACAACTATTGCGAGTCATCTGGACCCTTAGGCACATACTCTATTTACGACATAAGCGGAGGTTTGCGATGGGCATTTGTTTTTGTAGTTCTGGCAGTTGTGGAGAACTCAACTTACTGAAATTTAAGCCACCAGCTTGAGCTTATTTTTATGCAAGTTATCTTGAGGACCCTAGTTTATCCGATAATGGTAGTCCTACCTTTGCAAGGGCGGCATGTAGTCGTGTCACAAGTTTCAGCTTTATTTCAGTCGAAAAAACTTCCTTATTCTAATGCAGTCCAATTGAACTTAACTAGCGGGTGACACATTTGTGAAAAACAAGTGTGTGACATCTAAGTGAAGGTAGGAAAGCTCTTTGACAGCTGAGCGACGTTTTGAAGCAATGGTTGTTAAACACACTAGTAATTTAACAACGGAATATCATTTATTTTTGCAGTTTCCATGACAATTTCTTTGTTCTCAATTAAGGATAATTTTTATTCTTTATTTCCTTTGGTATAAGTTATTTACTTTACTAATTTGGAATTTAAGGTATCACAGATGGAAAAACCTAATTTTTTTTCTCAATTTCCTAAACATTTAATATCTAATAAGAAAAAATAAGATTTATCAACTTCTGAAAATTTCATTTTGCTCTCTTTTTTGCTTCAGGAACTAATTATAAAGCACAAAGTAATTTGAGAGTAGAAAGGAAGGCGCGAGATTGATGTCCCTTCGTGTTAACTTCTTCTCGTCACTTAAATAACGATTTAAAAACCACTATTGATTTACAACGCAAAACTTGCTTATTCTAATGTAGTCAAATTGAACAGAAGTAAAATGTCTTTAAAACGGTATGTCTTGACAACCCTTCTTACATCTCAGAGCACGAAAATTAATAAGTTGTTTCTTACCTTTACCTTCCAATGTTTGTTTTCTGTTCGTTGAGTGTTCTTGGTTTCAAATTTACGTGAAACTCAACAGTAACGAATATTAACAGCCTTACTTCTTCCGTATTCGTGAGAGTAAATAGCAATTTACATCACCGACAGATAGAAAAGGCTGCTTTTGGAAGATTTTTGACAAGTATATTTAAAGTGCGTCATCTGAACGATATAATCTTACAACTCCTCCGTCAATCAATCATTTTATTTAGTGATGCAGGTCACAAAAGTGGCAGCCATGAGGCTAATGTGGACCTACAGTTAACTGATAAAATGTGAAATAATAAACAAAAGAATTTGTAAAACACTCTGTGGTATTTTAATTCAGTACAAGCCAATTAAATGAGGTTCATTGACAAATAAAAGTAACAAACTAATCTAAAAATTTACGTACAGTATAATAATATTTAAAAATATACAAAATCTTGGTCTTTCAAAGCTATCATGGGTGCTTCCCTGACGAATGAGAAGCTATTTATGTTTTGTTAGAGCCCACTTAAAGTGATTTTAAAACTGCCTTTTTGAACGATTGCATTAAAATTTACCAACCCAGTAATAAAATTCCAGATTACAGGGCCTCTGTATTGTGCTGATTCCTTTCCCACTTTGTACTTCACCCTTGGTATTTCCGACTGTAACCCTCCGGTACGTGATGGTCTGTTGCCTAACTTCAAATTAAAAGGGGGATATAAGACTTAATCATTTAAAATATCTTTTTCAAATGTAAATAGCCTTAAGGAGGTCATTGACGTAGATAGTATAAAGCCTTGGACCTAGGAGGGATCCATAAGAGACACCGTATTTCACTTCATCCAGATTAGAAGGGTGGCCATTTACCACAGTGTATTGAAACCTGTCTTATAAATAATCCATTAACCACCCGTGAAGATTCTCACTTAATCCAATAGCCTGGAGTTTTGATGACAAGATGTTGTGTGAGATGCTATCAAGGGCCTTCTTAAAGTCAACAAATATTGCACCCACAATCATACCTTTATCCAGATTCCGTGTGACTGATTTAAAGAGGAAACAACCCACTGTGCTTAACTTCTTTATGTATGGAATTGAAGTTGTCATAAATGAGCGTTTCATATCGACATCATTGTCACATGTCATGTGGATCATGTTATTTCTTGATATGATCTATTTTGAATTGAGTCGCCATTTCTGAGACATGAAGAGTCTTTTTCACGTTTTGTACGTGTCAAAACCAGCTGAAGCTTTAAAATGAAAAGAGTTTGAAATCTCTATCGATGAATCTAAGATCGTTAGCCTGACAAGAAGGGCATGTGAAGAATTAGCACGTTTCCATATAAAAGTGTTATTATGAACTTCTTAAGCGCTCAATCCTTTTTCGCGGCTATATGTGTGTTATTCTCTTCCATAGCCAGAGTGCATTTCGATTGAGTGTCGAAAACTAACGAAAGGTAGTAGCAAAGCCAATCAAAACAAAGGAAAAAATTGCAAGGAGCATGAGCGAATCAAGGGAAAAAGTAAACTATCAGAAGCGCGAGAAAACGCGTGCGACTAAGTCGCAATTGGTTTTAGTTTGATTGATTTGATCGGTTGAAAAAATGGAGCGAATTTTTTCTGGGCCAATCATAATGCGACGTGAAGCAAAGTTAAAGCAATCCTGGATTAACTTTGACACTTAATTCAAAATTGTTTATCGTCGGTGTATGTAAGTACTAGCGAACCTTTTTTTTTTTTAATTTTACTTAATTTTTTAGTAGAAATGAAAACAGCAAAACATATCGCCGCCTAACTCCTCTGGGTTTGTTTCCCAATGTCGAGACTAAGATGGCTCGAAGTATTATTTTTTTAATTATGTTATTTTACACAATCTGGTAAATACTTCGCACCTTGCGAATGATTGTTGCCCATTACAGTATGGAAACGGTTGACTTTATAGGGAATCATAATCATCGTGTAGTGTGATCCTCTAAGTAATTGAAGACCTGAAAAGCCCCTTGTTGGAGAGTCAACTCATAATAACTTAACTATAACCGACAAAGGTCTTTTCCAGTTCCACACTTCGACGATCACACACATTGAATGATACTATTTTTTCATTGTGTTGTCCAACGTAGAGCTCATTTTAAACTGACATGCGACCCATCTGAGATTCTATCGGACCCTTGTAATCTTGTCTTTTTAATTTATCCGTGTCCTTAGATGGGTTTCCTGCATTTCTTTGAAGTTATTGTAGTTATAAGGTCACAATGATATTTTTTTAATTACAAAAGTTTAGGAAAGTTAAGAAGAATTAAGTTTCGAATCCTTTCAAATCCGAAAACGAGCTATCGTGGAGGGTACTTGTTTCACAAGTTAAAACTAAATACCAATACATAAATGTAACAGAAAGAAAATTCCTTTGAAAACGATCGACAACTCTTCTAACATCTCAGCGAGATCTCCCAAATTAACAACTGGTTATTGATATGGCGAATAATTTTTCTACTGAACAATTTCTAATTTTTAATTTTGTGAAAAAATATTTAGTTAAACCGGTTAAAACCTTCCCTTCAAAATTAAAAAAAAAATGGGTTTGAAAGATCCATCAATAAATCATTAATCGTTGGTTGTTTGAAGGCAGGTGAAGAATTTTTATTTATTTATTTTTAGTGTCATTGTAAACGTCAAAACCGCTCAACTCTTTTTGCAGGTATTTGTGTTAAGCTCAGTCTCTTTCACAATAAAAGCAAATTCGACTGAGTGTCATAAAACCCCAACCGAAAGAAAAAGAACAACTAACGAGAAAAACCACAAGGAGCCACTGAATATGTCTTTAATGATCTTTCAAATTGGTCCCAGGCAATTAGCTTGAGGCTCGAGTTGATAAAGAACTGTACTTTTGAATAAAGATCCAAAGCAAGATAACTCTGAAAATATAGACCCGATTTGGAGAAACAATTCTGGATTTCTGAAACCCTACTTAAGTTAAATTGGGCTACCTTCCACTGTTTCATTAAATAAAGTCTTTTTACAATTCGAATTAAGTTTTCATAAATGAGTATTTAACGTGTAAATTCTCATTTCATATGATAACGACCATTTAATTTCTTGATGTGGCGAATAATTTTTGCTCTGATAAAATTATGATTCAATTCAGTTCGCTCTTTATTTTGTGATGGGTTCAAACCGGTTGAAACCTTCTCAAACCGGTTGAAACCTTCTCTTCAAAAGGAAAAGGGATTTAAGATATGAATGAATGAATCATCAAACGTTGGTGGGAGGGCTGGTCAAGAACATAAGTGTGTTTCATGGCATTAACCCTTTCACTCTTACAAGTGACCAAGACAGAATTTCTCCTTACAATATCAATACAATATCAACCAGTTAGGTGATGAGAATGAAGAAAAATATCAATTACGGGATTATTAGTTGATCCAACACCATCATAACATCATAAGAACTGTATGGTAAACAGTAAGGACAATTGCTTATGAGATCTTGAGAGTGAAAGGGTTAACAGTACTTCTAAGGTAATTCTGAATGTCTTATCCTGGAGTCATGTTCTAATTAAAGCAGTTCTTGCGTTCCTGTTGATTGTGTCGATAGCGAATTCCATTGTTTCCATAATGCATTTGCCATCATCTTTCGAGTAATGAATTCTAAAATCAGTGTCGCAATGCTTATGAAACTGGTATGAAAAATATAGTTGAACGATTTAAATTACCAAATCAAACAGATCAACTGAGAGTACTCTACTACAGTCTTGTAGTGACCTAATTCATCGATTCTTTGTGGGATGTCGCCTAACTCGAACTGAAATTTGTGAAAAGATACGTGCCAGAGAATGTACATGCATTGGCACAGGCATCTTTCTCCTTTAATGATCCAACTTTGCTTTTTAACTTAGCTCATCGTAAATATCAAAATCACACGTTATACTTAAGGCCTGTCTCTCTCTTTTGTGAAAAATCAATGAAACTACTACCTGAGCTCCGTAATACCATTATGGAGAGGGCCTAAATAACACATGACGTATTTTTGAATGAACGCGTGTAAAATCTAACCGGTCGATACTACATGAGTGATCTGTACTGAACCTCTTCAAGATCAAATTACTCAGCGTCTATTGCACATATGATTGAATGACGTTTTGAATTAGGCGAGTGATCTCTACTTCCTAAACAGGTTCCCTCCTCTCCAATGACAACATATGAAAACATGGCAAACTTTAAGTTGTTGAGTTACCGGTAGAAGCAAATTCTAGCTGCAACATTTTCTGCCTGTTTAGGGCATTCGGTTTCATAGGTGTCACTGCTGTCTTACCCCCCAACGACGGGCGAAATGAGTAGTCCGTCACTTGTGAACCAACGGCCTGGTGTGTATTTTGTTCAGGATTTAGAAGAATTACGAAAATCTTCGGAGCGAACATGCAAATTAATAGTCCATATGAACTGACAAGTATCATGGCGCAAGTCAAGTTTGTTTCGTGGGAACCCCTTAAGCCAATGTCAATAGGGAAGTATGCTATACTTGAAAGAAGTAAGATGTACATAGAGAATCCAATATACTTCGCTTCGTTGAAGTTTTCAGGAAGTGTTCTAGCTTTGAAGGCGTAATATGTACAAGCCACCGCAAGAAGAGACGTGTACACAGATATAGCGATTTGAAAACTCATTCCAACGTGCGATTGATGTAAAGAACACGAGAGAAGGATTGAACCTCTATTTGTCTGTATGATCCGTTGCTGGCGTGGCGAGTCCAAAGTAATCCATAACGAGCAGAATACAGCTGGTGGAAATATTAGCATCAGAACGATAAAGGTTTGTCTCTTTGTGGAAAGAATGAATTTTTTGAATCTCTCGGCCATAACGTTTATTTGGAATGCGCTGAGTATCTTCATGGTCTTAATTATCAGTATGGAGATGATTGTTACGAGAACCATGGGCCGCCAGCAGTGAAGCAAAGCGCACGTAAAGCTCGTAGGCTTGGTGAGGGATAAAATAGAAGAAGAAAAGGACAGTGCGATTGTAAACAGAAGAATAGAACTTAACTCGCGATTAGCTGCTTTGACAAGGGGAGTGTTCCAAAGTTTAAATAGAATGAAACTGCAGATGGCAAGGAGAAGGAATCCAACTGTGGTAAACAGAACGATAAGGACAAACGCGGGACTTGACCACATGACTTCTACCTCAGGAAGATCCAGGCATTTTGACCTCCGTTCATTGGGCTTTTGTCCTCGGGGACACACGGTGCAGTTCAAATCATTCACTCCAGCCCCAACGGTTCCAACCGGACATTTGTGGCAAGTCCAACAGCAAGGGGTCGTTGGTAACTGATATTCACCAGCAAGGCAATCTATATGGCAGAATGACTTTGGAATTACATTGTGACCTCCTGCAATCTTCCACTTTATGCCGGAGACGTTTAACTGAATTTCCTTTCGACTTTCATCCCACGATCCGATGACTAATTTGATTAAATCGGAGTTTTCATTCATCTGAAAATGTACAATATCATAAGACGATATTTTAGGGTCTCCAAACTGATCAAATTGGATTTCCCCAGTTACTCCATTAAATGCGACTTGGCGAAGATGTGCCTCGAGTTTCTTTGGATCGACTGTGGGATAGATTTGACTTAAGCTGTGAATAGCAAAGGCAACAGAAAACACGGCATCTACCATGTAGGGAATGTAGCTGTTGTATAGCGAACGAATAACTGTTTCATTGGAAGATGAATTACCTTTTTGCTTCCAAAACTCTTTCCACCAAGGAGCAGAGGCGCTTTCCTCTTGTAAGGACTTGATGGATTCTTTGATCAAGAAATCTCGGAAATATCGAACATCAAAATGTCGAAGTTCAATTCCAAGTGACCCATGGACAACTCCTTTATATTCGTCTTTCATTTTCATAAGCTCCTCCCCTCCAGCCGTCAAACTATCGCTGAAAATCCAGGTGCGGTCGAACATTCCCTGTTTGGCTGCTGCTTCGAGAAATCGGTCTCCATATCCTCTTATCATCCAAAGCACCACGACACGAATATTTGAGTGGTATTGAAGCTTCTCCACCGCTCTTACTAGCTTTGTTGTGTAATTTTTTCTGGGTATATAATCCACGAAAGAAAGACAAAATGACTTTCTTGTAGCTACCTCAGCCTCTAATCGTCGGACCCCATTCCGACCGTAAGAATCGTCCATTGCCACAGCAGCCACGTAGCTCCAATTGAAATAATCTATTATATCGGCCATTGCCCTCGCCTGCTTTTTATCGGGAGGAGCGGTGCGAAAAAAGTAACTGTACTGCTGAGAGCTCAACTCATCGCTTGTTGCCGATGGACTGATAAGAGGGATTTCAGCCATTTGTAAAAGGCTGCCTACAAAGATCGCAGCCCCTGAATCGGTTGGACCAATCACAGCTGTTATTGGAGTAGGTTTCTTCTGTTCTGTGTTATTCTTTATGGCACAAATGTACGTGGCGTTTTGAAATTGTGAGGCCAATTCAATTTTTCGGACAAAATCGTAAGTGTGTTTCATTGCGTTTAAAGTGCTTCTACAGTAGTCCCGAATGTCATATCCTAGAGTCAAGTTTTGAAGCAGCCGTGGGTCCCTGTTGATTGTGTCGATGGCGAACTTCATAGCTTCCACTTCGCCAAGTCCCTGAGAGGAAAAATCATTGCATTCGCCATCACTGTTCGAGTGGTGTAGTGTCAAAAGCGCTCCAAGTGTGATATCGCCAGGCTGATAATAACGGTCCTCACTTGTCGAACCGAGCAACGACGCATAACCATAGGATACCACCACCACTGAAAGTAACATGTAGTTGAGTACGAACATTTGCAAAGTGTTTCAGTCTCGCCCTGTGTAGAGGAGAAAAGGGAGTAATTAAAATAGCTTGTCGTTTTGCAAAAAATCATGGCACAAAGCAACATATCGACTCAAACAGATCAACTGAAAATGTCATGTTTTAGCGTATTGTATCATGGCCTGCAGCAGCGGAAAGTAACGTTTATTCCGTGATAATTGGTTTACTGTTCCACATTCTAAAATGCCATTTCTGTTACCAAAACCGGAATTCTCGCACCAGATCATAAATGTTTTAAACTTTGGCTTGGCAGAGTGATTTTGATGTTCAAAAACAAGCATTGAAAAACGCCATTTATGAAGCAATAGAGCAGAGTATTTAACAATTATAAACACTTTTAAGCTCCCGGGAACAACGATTTTTTCCGCAATTGTTTCACGGCTCGTTTACAAATTTTTTTTTACTTTGCTGACGAATTCATTGACCACATTTTTCGGTTATGAGCTCGGAGCCAGGTTACAAGACCATAACCTGGTTCCGTTTAGCCAATCAGAAGGATGGTAAAATTGGTTGAAACATGCGGTTTTTAACTGATTTACTTATTTATCTGGAGGAGACCTAGCCAGCGGGTGACGCATTAGTCAAAAAACAGGTGTGTGACACCCAAGTGAAATTCGGCGACGCTAAAAACACACTAGTAATTTAACAACGGAATATCATTCATTTTTTGGTTTCCCAGACAGTTCTGTTGTTCTCAATCAAGTATAATTTTTTATTCTTTGCTTCTTTTGGTATGTGTTATTTTGTGATGCACTTAACCAATTTGGAATTTAAGGTATTACAGATTTAAAAACCTTATTTTTTCTCAATTTCCTGAAAGTTTAATATCTAATAAGACAAAATAAGAGTTATTAACTTCTGCAAATTTCATTTTGCTATCTTTTTTAGTGAAGGAGTTATAGAGCAAAAAGTAATTTGAGAGCAGAAAGGAAGGCGCGAGATTTATGATACTTCATGTCAACTTCATCTCGTCACCTAATTAACGATTTCAAACCACTATTGCTCACTGTCCAGGTTTATACAGTCCGAAATCGCTCATTTATTATCAAGCTTCTTACATAAGTTCTTTTCGGAAGCTAGAGATTGGTTTTTGTAATTCAAGTGTTGTTTTTGGGCTGGTATCATGTCCAAAAGCGACAAGTCTTTTTTGCCGCTCTGGAAAAAAGAAAATTTCTTCGCAGTTTGCATCGAAGCGGAAATATTGTTCACCGATAATGATAGGGGTCTCTACTAGACTTAGGAGATTCAGTGGCCAGACTCTATTTCTATCAAAGTTTCCATAGGCGCTAGTTAGCGAAAAATATCGCCCACAGTCCATCATCATTTGCGTGACATCGCACTTCGAGCATCGACCGTTGAAAAGCTGTATTGCGTTTCCAGTGTAAGCTTTCCTTTCTATGCCTGACCTCTTTCCTCTTATTTTTGCTCGTTAAAGCACCTTCCGTATCGACACAAATAGCTAAATATTTTCACGTGTAATTCTTAACCTACTCGACCGAAGCTCCTTACAACTGTTGTGTCCGTTCTTTGCTTTCTGGCACGCTTTTGCGCCGACAGGCAAAACAGTGTCGAATGGCTTGCTCCATGCTATTGGGTAACAGCCCTCATAGGCGTGAAATGGAAACGCATGTTGGCAAACAAACACCAACGGTCAGAAAAATTTCAAGTCACTTTTCCTCGTAAAGTGTTTCGGCTTGGTTCTGATCTTTGAAGAGTTTATTCTCGGCTGGCATTCGGTTAATTTTCGTGATTAATAGAGATAATTTCGGAAATATAATGAACCCTAAAAGGCTGTACTGGATTTTCGACTGTTTTCCTTATTTCTTGACATAGAGCGTCTACATTGAAAACTTTGCTCAAAAGCGCTACTTTGAAGTTAAAAGAATAATTTAAAAATAACGAGACGTTAAATTACAAATCCAAGACGCTTTTTAGTTCAATATGTGCAGATCACCTTCCGACAGAAAAGAAACGTTTTGATTAAAATGCGTCGTCAAACAAACTTATGTTGTAAAACGTCTCGGCGTGAAAGAATAAGCTCCCATTCTGTTTCCTGATAAAAATTATAGAATTTAATTACATATCCGAAATAAGTGTTTATTAAGCTTTAAAAAATGTATACTTTTACAGGGATAGCGCGCACAATTTTAACACGATATCAGTTTGAATAAGAACGTTAATTTTCCTTCTGTGATACCTTAAGTTTGGAGAGCTGCTTGCCAAAACGTGAACTGAATGCTCGCCCGATAACTACAAGCTTTTTCAGTTGAAGTTTTTGAACATGAAGTACAGGAAAGGAGTTGCCTGTCTGAGAATGTCTTTCATCAGGCACCATCTCATTGTCAGATATGTAAAATATAATTTTCTTTTTTCGAATCTGTAGAAAGCAGCGTCTCCATCTTTCTTTTAATGTCGTCCTTCATTCAAACAGCATCAACATTTTACTTCAGTCAGTCAAGTCGAGTTTTTGGCACTTGAAAATCCCTAATCAGAGGCAGATATAACTATTGCGAGCCTTATAAACGCTGAGACGCGTATACCTTAAATGTTGTATTGGCCAACTTGTGCAATAGATACCTGTTTTTATAGTTTCAGCAGTTGAAGAGCTCGAGTTACGAAAGTTGAAGAAATAAGTTACGCAACCTTTTCAATCTCAAAACGAGCTATATTGGAGGGTACCTGTTTCACAAGTTAAAACTAAATACCAATACATAGATGTAACAGAAGAAAAATTTCTTTAAAAACGGTAGGCCATGACAACTTTTCTAACATCTCGGTGAGATCTCGCAAATTAACAACTGGTTTCTTACCGTTAATTTTCGATTTGTTTTGCGTTCGTTGAAGTGTTTGTAGTATCACGTTACAACAAAATTATAACGAATATTAAGACTTCCTTTTTTATGACAGTAGCTTGCAAACGTAAGTCACAAACAGAAGAGAAAGCCTGCTTTTCGACGTGTTTTAACAACTATTTAAGAGGAGCCCTATCCGAGGGATGGAATTTGACAGCTTAAACTGTTTCACTAAACAAAATTTCTTTAAAATTCGAATTAAGCTATCATATAGGAGTATTTCATATGTAAATTCTCGTTTCATGTCATGTCGAATATGTAATTTCTTGTTATGGCAAATAAGTTTTCGCCGGATAAATTTCTCACTTCTAATTTTGTGAAAATATTTTGTCAAACCGGTTAAAACCTTCCCTTCAAAATAAAAAAAAGGGTTTTAAAGATCCACCAATGAATCATCAATCGCTAGTTGTTTGGAGGCAGGTGAAGAATTTTTACTTATCTATTTTTAGTCTCATTGTAAACGTCAAAATCGCCCAACTCTTTTTTGCAGATATATATGTGTTAAGCTCAGTCTTTTTCATAATAAGAGCACATTCGATTGAGTGTCATAAAACCAAAACAGAAGAAAGTGAGAGGCTAACGAGAAAAAACCACAAGAAGCCACTGAATATGTCTTTAATGATATTTCAAATTGGTCCCAGGCAATTAGCTTGAGGCTCGAGTTGATAAAGAATTGTACTTTTGAATATAGAACCAAAGCAAGATAACTCTGAAAATATAGACCCGATTTGGAGAAACAATTCTGGATTTCTGAAACCCTTTTTACAATTCGAATTAATTTGTCATAAATGAGTATTTAATGTATAAATTCTCATTTCATATCATATCGACCATGTAATTTCTTGATATGGTGAATAACTTCTTGCCTTTATAAATTGTAATTTCGATCTTTCATTTTGTGATGGGTCTTTCTAATGAAAATATTTGTTCAAACCGGTTGAAACCTTCTCATCTAAAGAAAAAAGGGATTTAGATGTGTGTAGCGAACGCACCGGCAAATTTCAAAACGGTTACACGAACCATACAATTTATTTGTAACCAGTGGTTTCTGAAACATGATTAACTTAAATTACACTACAGCCAACTACCGACAAAAATTATTACGATCACAAAGCGCAACATCAAACGGCAAAAGACAACGCAAAACGTACCTGACGGTTTGGATAGAAGGAGTACACGAGATGCAGCAAAGAAAGTATCATAGCACGACAAACTGCATAACATTATTGTTCTTTTCGCGCGAAAATTTCAATATATATATATGGACGCGAGGGGACTGAAGCCTAATTTGCAGATAAACCGCTGGCCCTTAAATTTGTTGTAACAATGTGAATAAATGAATCATCAAACGTTAGAGGGAGGGCTGGTCAAGAGCATAAGTGTGTATATTGCCTAAGTGTGCTTCTACAGTAATCCTGAAAGTCTCATCTAGAGTCATGTTTTGAAGCAGTTCTTGCGTTCCTTTTGATTGTGTCGATGGCGAATCCATTGCTTCCATAATGCCCAGTCTCGTTAGGGAGAAATCAGTGCATTTGCCATCATCATTCGAGTGGTGAATTCTAATCTGAGCCCTCAGTGTGATGTCGCAGGGCTTATGATACTGCTATGAAAAATATAATTGGACGAGTTTAATTACCAAATCAAACAGATAAACTGAGAGCAGTCTACGACAGTGTTGTAGAGACCTGATTCATCGATTCTTTGTGGGATGTCGCCCAACTCGAACTGAAATTTGTGAAAAGATACGGGCCAGAGAAGTTACATATATTGGCACAAGCATCTTTCTCCTTTAATAAGATACATGAAAAAATTACTCAGTTCTGACTGGTTAAGATAAATGCAGATGTGATTCAATGCAGAAGAGGGTTGAAACATTTCTATGTAGGAAAGCTTTTAGTTTGTTTCAATAGTTCTAATGTTTATTGCCTTTGAATATTTTAATTTTAATTAGTATAGAACTTTAACTTATGTAAAGTGCTTCTGAATATTGTTTATAGTTTTAGCACAATATAAATTCCTTATCATTATCATTACCATTAATTCAGTGCAAAGAAGTAACAAACCAGACTGAACAATTCCTTGAACTGTTTAGCCGGACTTTGAAGTTTTGTGCGCGTTAAAATATCATTGTATATTATTGTTTTGATCGTACGCAGTTGTCTTGATCGTATTTTTTCATGTATATTATTAATACGGAATCACATTATTTCTCTCGTGCAATTTGGAATGAATAAGAACTTTTTAAAAGACCACAAATTGAACTGGCCCTATGGGCTCGTGCAATTTTGTTAGTCTGGAAAAATTTACTCGTGCTTATTTATTCCAAATTGCACTCGAAATCATGTGATTACCTATACTAATGGTCCAACTTTGCTTTTTAACTTATCTCATCGTACATATACGAAATCAAACGTGATGCTGAAGGCTCGTCTCTCACTTGTGAAAAATCAATGAAACATCTACCTGAGCTCCGTTCGTAGTATCATTCTCCGGCGAACAACCCTCCCCCCCCCCTTCCTTCCCCCCCAATTTCCATGGTAAGTCTTAGCAGTTTTCCACATCAGCTTGGCAGAGTGGTGTGGGTGTCCAAAAACAAGTATTCCAAGAACGCTAGTGTCGATTGACTATTTATTAAGCAAACAGAAAATTATTGTGTGTTATCCAGATTTTAGAAAACGGTAAAGTTGTTGGAGATATGCATTTTTAATTGACTTCTGCATTTATGGAAAGGGCCTAAATAACGCATGACGCATTTTTTAATGAAAACGTGCAAAATCCAAGCGGTCGATACTATGTAAGTGATCTGTAGTGAACCTCTTCAAGATCAAATTACTCAGCGTCTATTGCACATATGATTGACTGACTTTTTGAATTAGGAGAGTGACCTCTACTCCCGAAACAGGTTTCCTCCTCTCCAATGACAATATTGGAAAACTCGGAAAACCTTAAGTTCTTGAGGTACTGGTAGAAGCAAATTCTAGCTGCAACATTTTCTGTCTGTTCAGGGCATTCGGTTTCATAGGTGTCACTGCTGTCTTACCCCCCAACGACGGGCGAAATGAGTAGTCCGTCACTTGTGAACCAACGGCCTGGTGTGTATTTTGTTCAGGTTTGAGAAGAATTACGAAAATCTTCGGAGCGAACATGCAAATTAATAGTCCATAAGAACTGACGAGTATCATGGCGCAAGTCAAGTTTGTTGCGTGGGAACCCCTCAAGCCAATGTCAATAGGGAAGTATGCTATACTTGAAAGAAGTAAGATGTACATAGAGAATCCAATATACTTCGCTTCGTTGAAGTTTTCAGGAAGTGTTCTAGCTTTGAAGGCGTAATATGTACAAGCCACTGCAAGAAGAGACGTGTACACAGATATAGCGATTTGAAAACTCATTCCAACGTACGATTGATGCAAAGAACACGAAAGAAGGATTGAACCTCTATTTGTCTGTATGATCCGTTGCTGGTGTGGCGAGTCCAAAGTAATCCATAACGAGCAGAATACAGCTGGTAGAAATATTAGCATCAGAACGATAAAGGTTTGTCTCTTTGTGGAAAGAATGAATTTTTTTAATCTCTCGGCCATAACGTTTATTTGGAATGCGCTGAGTATCTTCATGGTCTTAATTATCAGTATGGAGATGATTGTTACGAGAACCATGGGCCGCCAGCAGTGAAGCAAAGCGCACGTAAAGCTCGTAGGCTTGGCGAGGGATAAAATAGAGGAAGAAAAGGACAGTGCGATTGTAAACAGAAGGATAGAACTTAACTCGCGGTTAGCTGCTTTGACAAGGGGAGTATTCCAGAGTTTAAAGAGAATGAAACTGCAAATGGCAAGGAGAAGGAATCCAGCAGTCGCAAACAGAACGATAAGGACAGACGCAGTGCTTGACCACATGACTTCTACTTCAGGAAGATCCAGGCATTTTGACCTCCGTACATTGGGCTTTTTTCCTCGAGGACACAAGGTGCAATTCATATCATTCACTCCAGCGCTAACAGTTCCATCCGAACATTTGTGGCAAGTCCAACAGCAAGAGGTCGTCGGCAACTGATATTCACCAGCAAGGCAATCTCTATGGCAGAACGACTTTGGAATAATTTTGTGACCTGCCGCGGTATTCCACTTTATGCCGGAAACGTTTATCTGAATTCCCTCTCGACTTTCATCCCACGATCCGATGGCTAATTTTATTAAATCGGAGTTTTCATTCATCTGAAAATGTACAATATCATAAGACGATATTTTAGGGTCTCCAAACTGATCAAATTGGATTTCCCCAGTTACTCCTGGAAATGCGACTTGGCGGAGATGCGCCTCGAGTTTCTTTGGATCGACTGTAGGATAGATTTTGCTTAAGTTGTGAATAGCAAAGGCAACAGCAAACACGGCATCTACCATATAGGGAATGTAGCTGTTGTATACCGAACGAATAACTGTCTCATTGGAAGATGAATTACCTTTTTGCTTCCAAAACTCTTTCCACCAAGGAGCAGAGGTGCTTTCCTCTTGTAAGGACTTGATGGATTCTTTGATCAAGAAATCTTGGAAACATTGAACATCAAAATGACGAAGTTCAATACCAAATGATCCATGAACAACTCCTTTATGTTCGTCTTTCATTTTCATAAGCTCCTCCCTTCCAGCTGTCAAACTATCGCTGAAAATCCAGGTGCGGTCGTACATTTTCTGTTTTGCAGCCTGCTCGAGCAATCGACGTCCATATCCTTTTAATAGCCATAGCACTACAACACGAACATTTGTGTGGCTTCGAAGCTTCTCCACGGTTCTTTCTAGCTTTGTTATGTACTTTTCTCTTTTTGGTATGTAATCTGCAAAAGAAAGACAAAATGTCTGCCTTTCGCCTGCCTCAGTTTCCAAGCTCCGGACCCCATTCCGACCGTAAGAATCGTCCATTGCCACAGCAGCCACGTAGCTCCAATTGAAGTAATCTATTATATCGGCCATTGCCCTCGCCTGCTTTCTATCAGGGGGAGCAGTGCGAAAAAAGTAACTGTACTGCGGGGAGCTTAACTCATCGCTTGTTGCCGAGTGACTGACGAGTGGGATTTCAGCCACTTGTAAAAGGCTCTCTACAAAGATCGCAGCCTCTGAATCGGTCGGACCAATCACAGCTGTTATTGGAGTAGGTTTCTTCTGTTCTGTGTTATTCTTTAATGCACCAACGAACCTGGCGTTTTGAAATTCTAAAGCCAATTCATTTATTCGGACAAAATCGTACGTGTGTTTCGTTGCCTTTACAGTGCTTCGGCAGTAGTCTCGAATGTCATATCCTAGAGTGATATTTTTAAGCAGCTGTGGGTTCCTGTTGATTGCATCGATGGCGAACTTCATAGCTTCCACATGGCCAAGTCCTGTTGGGGAAAAATTAACGCATTCGCCATCATCATTGGTGGCGTGTAGTGTAATCAAAGCTCCGATTGTGATGTCGCCAGGCACATGATAACGATCTTTACTTGTCGTCCCCGACGACGTCTGAAAACCATAGGATACCACCACCACTGAAAGTAACATGTAGTTGAGTACGAACATTTGCAAAGTGTTTCAGTCTCGCCCTGTGTAGAGGAGAAAAGGGAGTAATTGAAATAGCTTGTCTTTTTGCAAAAAATCATGGCACAAAGCGACATATCGACTCAAACAGATCAACTGAAAATGTCATGTTTTAGGGTATTGTATCATGGCCTGCAGCAGCGGAAAGTAACGTTTATTCCGTGATAATTGGTTTACTGTTCCACATTCTAAAATGCCATTTCTGTTACCAAAACCGGAATTCTCGCACCAGATCATAAATGTTTTAAACTTTGGCTTGGCAGAGTGATTTTGATGTTCAAAAACAGGCATTGAAAACGTCATTTATGAAGCAATAGAGCAGAGTATTTAACAATTATAAACACTTTTAAGCTCCCGAAAACAACGCTCGTTTACAAATTTTTTTTTTACTTTGCTGACGAATTTATTGACCACATTTTCCGGTTATGAGCTCGGAGCCAGGTTACAAGACCATAACCTGGTTCCGTTTAGCCAATCAGAAGGATGGTAAAATTGGTTGAAATATGCGTTTTTAACTGATTTACTTATTTATGTGGAGGAGACCTAGCCAGCGGGTGACGCATTAGTCAAAAAACAGGTGTGTGACACCCAAGTGAAATTCGGCGACGCTAAAAACACACTAGTAATTTAACAACGGAATATCATTCATTTTTTGGTTTCCCAGACAGTTCTGTTGTACTCAATCAAGTATAATTTTTTATTCTTTGCTTCTTTTGGTATGTGTTATTTTGTGATGCACTTAACCAATTTGGAATTTAAGGTATTACAGATTTAAAAACCTTATTTTTTCTCAATTTCCTGAAAGTTTAATATCTAATAAGACAAAATAAGATTTGTTAACTTCTGCAAATTTCATTTTGCTATCTTTTTTAGTGAAGGAGTTATAAAGCAAAAAGTAATTTGAGAGCAGAAAGGAAGGCGCGAGATTTATGATACTTCATGTTAACTTCATCTTGTCACCTAATTAACGATTTCAAACCACTATTGCACACTTTCCAGGTTTATACAGTCCGAAATCGCTCATTTATTATCAAGCTTCTTACATTAGTTCTTTTTCTTTTTTGTAATTCAAGTGTTGTTTTTGGGTTGGTATCATGTCCAAAAGCGACAAGTCTTTTTTGCCGCTCTGGAAAAAAGAAAATTTCTTCGCAGTTTGCATCGAAGCGGAAATATTGTTTACCGATAATGATAGGGGTCTCTACTAGACTTAGGAGATTCAGTGGCCAGACTCTATTTCTATCAAAGTTTCCATAGGTGCTAGTTAGCGAAAAATATCGCCCACAGTCCATCATCATTTGCGTGACATCGCACTTCGAGCTTCGACCGTTGAAAAGCTGTATTGCGTTTCCAGTGTAAGCTTTCCTTTCTCTGCCTGACCTCTTTCCTCCTATTTTTGCTCGTTAAAGCACCTTCCGTATCGACACAAATAGCTACATATTCTCGCGTGTAATTCTTAACCTACTCGACTGAAGCTCCTTACAACTGTTGTGTCCGTTCTTTGCTGTCTGGCACGCTTTAGCGCCGACAGGCAAAACAGTGTCGAATGGCTTGCTCCATGCGATTGGGTAACAGCCCTCACAGGCGTGAAATGGAAACGCATGTTGGCAAACAAACACCAACGCTCCGAAAAATTTCAAGTCACTTTTCCTCGTAAAGTGTTTCGGCTTGGTTCTGATCTTTGAAGAGTTTATTCCCCGCTGGCATTCGGTTAATTTTCGTGATTCATAGAGATAATTTCGGAAATATAATGAACCCTAAAAGGCTGTCCTGGATTTTCGACTGTTTTCCTTATTTCTTGACATAGAGCGTCTACATTGAAAACTTTGCTCAAAAGCGCTACTTTGAAGTTAAAAGAATAATTTAAAAATAACGAGACGTTAAATTACAAATCCAAGACGCTTTTTTAGTTCAATATGTGTAGATCACCTTCCGACAGAAAAGAAACGTTTTGATTAAAATGCGTCGTCAAACAAACTTATGTTGTAAAACGTCTCGGCGTGAAAGAATAAGCTCCCATTCTGTTTACATATCCGAAATAAGTGTTTATTAAGCTTTAAAAAATGTATACTTTTACAGGGATAGCGCGCACAATTTGAACACGATATCAGTTTGAATAAAAACGTTAATTTTCCTTCTGTGATACCTTAAGTTCGGAAAGCTGCTTGCCAAAGCGTGAAGTGAATGCTCGCCTGATAACTACAAGCTTTTTCAGTTGAAGTTTTTGAACATGAAGTACAGGAAAGGAGTTGCCTCTCTGAGAATGTCTTTCATCAGGCACCATCTCATTGTCAGATATGTAAAATATAATTTTCTTTTTTCGAATCTGTAGAAAGCAGCGTCTCCATCTTTCTTTTAATGTCGTCCTTCATTCAAACAGCATCAACATTTTACTTCAGTCAGTCAAGTCGAGTTTTTGGCACTTGAAAATCCCTAATCAGAGGCAGATATAACTATTGCGAGCCTTATAAACGCTGAGACGCGTATACCTTAAATGTTGTATTGGCCAACTTGTGCAATAGATACCTGTTTTTATAGTTTCAGCAGTTGAAGAGCTCGAGTTACGAAAGTTGAAGAAATAAGTTACGCACCCTTTTCAATCTCAAAACGAGCTATAGTGGAGGGTACTTGTTTCACAAGTTAAAACTAAATACTAATACATAGATGTAACAGAAGGAAAATTTCTTTAAAAACGGTAGGTCATGACAACTTTTCTAACATCTCGGTGAGATCTCGCAAATTAACAACTGGTTTCTTACCGTTAATTTTCGATTTGTTTTGCGTTCGTTGAAGTGTTTGTAGTATCACGTTACAACAAAATTATAACGAATATTAAGAATTCCTTTTTTATGACAGTAGCTTGCAAACGTAAGTCACAAACAGAAGAGAAAGCCTGCTTTTCGACGTGTTTTGAAAACTATTTAAGAGGAGCCCTATCCGAGGGATGGAATTTGACAGCTTAAACTGTTTCACTAAACAAAATTTCTTTAAAATTCGAATTAAGCTATCATATAGGAGTATTTCATATGTAAATTCTCGTTTCATGTCATGTCGACTATGTAATTTCTTGATATGGCGAATAAGTTTTCGCCGGATAAATTTCTCACTTCTAATTTTGTGAAAATATTTTGTCAAACCGGTTAAAACCTTCCCTTCAAAATAAAAAAAAAAGGGTTTGAAAGATCCACCAATGAATCATCAATCGCTAGTTGTTTGGAGGCAGGTGAAGAATTTTTACTTATCTATTTTTAGTCTCATTGTAAACGTCAAAATCGCCCAACTCTTTTTTGCAGATATATATGTGTTAAGCTCAGTCTTTTTCATAATAAGAGCACATTCGATTGAGTGTCATAGACCAAAACAGAAGAAAGCGAGAGGCTAACGAGAAAAAACCACAAGGAGCCACTGAATATGTCTTTAATGATCTTTCAAATTGGTCCCAGGCAATTAGCTTGAGGCTCGAGTTGATAAAGAATTGTACTTTTGAATATAGAACCAAAGCAAGATAACTCTGAAAATATAGACCCGATTTGGAGAAACAATTCTGGATTTCTGAAACCCTACTTAAATTAAATTGAGACACTTTCCACTGTTTCATTAAACAAATTCTTTTTACAATTCGAATTAATTTGTCATAAATGAGTATTTAATGTATAAATTCTCATTTCATATCATATCGACCATGTAATTTCTTGATATGGTGAATAACTTCTTGCCTTTATAAATTGTAATTTCGATCTTTCATTTTGTGATGGGTCTTTCTAATGAAAATATTTGTTCAAACCGGTTGAAACCTTCTCTTCTAAAGAAAAAAGGGATTGAGATGTGTGTAGCGAACGCACCGGCAAATTTCAAAACGGTCACACGAACCATACAATTTATTCGTAACCAGTGGTTTCTGAAACATGATTAACTTAAATTACACTACAGCCAACTACCGACAAAAATTATTACGATCACAAAGCGCAACATCAAACGGCAAAAGACAACGCAAAACGTACCTGACGGTTTGGATAGAAGGAGTACACGAGATGCAGCAAAGAAAGGATCATAGCACGACAAACTGCATAACACTATTGTTCTTTTCGCGCGAAAATTTCAATATATATATATGGACGCGAGGGGACTGAAGCCCAATTTGCAGATAAACCGCTGGCCCTTAAATTTGTTGTAACAATGTGAATAAATGAATCATCAAACGTTAGAGGGAGGGCTGGTCAAGAGCATAAGTGTGTATCATTGCCTAAGCGTGCTTCTACAGTAATCCTGAAAGTCTTATAGTTCTTGTTGATTGTGTCGATGGCGAATCCATTGCTTCCATAATGCCCAGTCTCGTTAGGGAGAAATCAGTGCATTTGCCATCATCATTCGAGTGGTGAATTCTAATCTGAGCCCTCAGTGTGATGTCGCAGGGCTTATAATACTGCTATGAAAAATATAATTGGACGAGTTTAATTACCAAATCAAACAGATAAACTGAGAGCAGTCTACGACAGTGTTGTAGAGACCTGATTCATCGATTCTTTGTGGGATGTCGCCCAACTCGAACTGAAATTTGTGAAAAGATACGGGCCAGAGAAGTTACATATATTGGCACAAGCATCTTTCTCCTTTAATAAGATACATGAAAAAATTACTCAGTTCTGACTGGTTAAGATAAATGCAGATGTGATTCAATGCAGAAGAGGGTTGAAACATTTCTATGTAGGAAAGCTTTTAGTTTGTTTCAATAGTTCTAATGTTTATTGCCTTTGAATATTTTAATTTTAATTAGTATAGAACTTTAACTTATGTAAAGTGCTTCTGAATATTGTTTATAGTTTTAGCACAATATAAATTCCTTATCATTATCATTACCATTAATTCAGTGCAAAGAAGTAACAAACCAGACTGAACAATTCCTTGAACTGTTTAGCCGGACTTTGAAGTTTTGTGCGCGTTAAAATATCATTGTATATTATTGTTTTGATCGTACGCAGTTGTCTTGATCGTATTTTTTCATGTATATTATTAATACGGAATCACATTATTTCTCTCAATTTGGAATGAATAAGAACTTTTTAAAAGACCACAAATTGAACTGGCCCTATGGGCTCGTGCAATTTTGTTAGTCTGGAAAAATTTACTCGTGCTTATTTATTCCAAATTGCACTCGAAATCATGTGATTACCTATACTAATGGTCCAACTTTGCTTTTTAACTTATCTCATCGTACATATACGAAATCAAACGTGATGCTGAAGGCTCGTCTCTCACTTGTGAAAAATCAATGAAACATCTACCTGAGCTCCGTTCGTAGTATCATTCTACGGCGAACAACCCTCCCCCCCTCCCTCCCCCCCAATTTCTATGGTTAGTCTTAGCAGTTTTCCACATCAGCTTGGCAGAGTGGTGTGGGTGTCCAAAAACAAGTATTCCAAGAACGCTAGTGTCGATTGACTATTTATTAAGCAAACAGAAAATTATTGTGTGTTATCCAGATTTTAGAAAACGGTAAAGTTGTTGGAGATATGCATTTTTAATTGAATTCTGCATTTATGGAAAGGGCCTAAATAACGCATGACGCATTTTTTAATGAAAACGTGCAAAATCCAAGCGGTCGATACTATGTAAGTGATCTGTAGTGAACCTCTTCAAGATCAAATTACTCAGCGTCTATTGCACATATGATTGACTGACTTTTTGAATTAGGAGAGTGACCTCTACTCCCGAAACAGGTTTCCTCCTCTCCAATGACAATATTGGAAAACTCGGAAAACCTTAAGTTCTTGAGGTACTGGTAGAAGCAAATTCTAGCTGCAACATTTTCTGTCTGTTCAGGGCATTCGGTTTCATAGGTGTCACTGCTGTCTTACCCCCCAACGACGGGCGAAATGAGTAGTCCGTCACTTGTGAACCAACGGCCTGGTGTGTATTTTGTTCAGGTTTGAGAAGAATTACGAAAATCTTCGGAGCGAACATGCAAATTAATAGTCCATAAGAACTGACGAGTATCATGGCGCAAGTCAAGTTTGTTGCGTGGGAACCCCTCAAGCCAATGTCAATAGGGAAGTATGCTATACTTGAAAGAAGTAAGATGTACATAGAGAATCCAATATACTTCGCTTCGTTGAAGTTTTCAGGAAGTGTTCTAGCTTTGAAGGCGTAATATGTACAAGCCACTGCAAGAAGAGACGTGTACACAGATATAGCGATTTGAAAACTCATTCCAACGTACGATTGATGCAAAGAACACGAGAGAAGGATTGAACCTCTATTTGTCTGTATGATCCGTTGCTGGTGTGGCGAGTCCAAAGTAATCCAAAACGAGCAGAATACAGCTGGTGGAAATATTAGCATCAGAACGATAAAGGTTTGTCTCTTTGTGGAAAGAATGAATTTTTTTAATCTCTCGGCCATAACGTTTATTTGGAATGCGCTGAGTATCTTCATGGTCTTAATTATCAGTATGGAGATGATTGTTACGAGAACCATGGGCCGCCAGCAGTGAAGCAAAGCGCACGTAAAGCTCGTAGGCTTGGTGAGGGATAAAATAGAGGAAGAAAAGGACAGTGCGATTGTAAACAGAAGGATAGAACTTAACTCGCGGTTAGCTGCTTTGACAAGGGGAGTGTTCCAGAGTTTAAAGAGAATGAAACTGCAAATGGAAAGGAGAAGGAATCCAGCAGTCGCAAACAGAACGATAAGGACAGACGCAGTGCTTGACCAAATGACTTCTACTTCAGGAAGATCCAGGCATTTTGACCTCCGTACATTGGGCTTTTTTCCTCGGGGACACAAGGTGCAATTCATATCATTCACTCCAGCGCTAACAGTTCCATCCGAACATTTGTGGCAAGTCCAACAGTAAGAGGTCGTCGGCAACTGATATTCACCAGCAAGGCAATCTCTATGGCAGAATGACTTTGGAATAATTTTGTGACCTGCCGCGGTATTCCACTTTATGCCGGAAACGTTTATCTGAATTCCCTTTCGACTTTCATCCCACGATCCGATGGCTAATTTTATTAAATCGGAGTTTTCATTCATCTGAAAATGTACAATATCATAAGACGATATTTTAGGGTCTCCAAACTGATCAAATTGGATTTCCCCAGTTACTCCTGGAAATGCGACTTGGCGGAGATGCCCCTCGAGTTTCTTTGGATCGACTGTAGGATAGATTTTGCTTAAGTTGTGAATAGCAAAGGCAACAGAAAACACGGCATCTACCAAATAGGGGATGTAGCTGTTGTATACCGAACTAATAACTGTCTCATTGGAAGATGAATTACCTTTTTGCTTCCAAAACTCTTTCCACCAAGGAGCAGAGGCGCTTTCCTCTTGTAAGGACTTGATGGATTCTTTGATCAAGAAATCTTGGAAACATTGAACATCAAAATGACGAAGTTCAATACCAAATGATCCATGAACAACTCCCTTATGTTCGTCTTTCATTTTCATAAGTTCCTCCCTTCCAGCTGTCAAACTATCGCTGAAAATCCAGGTGCGGTCGTACATTTTCTGTTTTGCAGCCTGCTCGAGCAATCGACGTCCATATCCTCTTAATAGCCATAGCACTACAACACTAACATTTGTGTGGCTTCGAAGCTTCTCCACGGTTCTTTCTAGCTTTGTTATGTACTTTTCTCTTGGTATGTAATCTGCAAAAGAAAGGCAAAATGTCTGCCTTTTGCCTGCCTCAGTTTCCAAGCTCCGGACCCCATTCCGACCGTAAGAATCGTCCATTGCCACAGCAGCCACGTAGCTCCAATTGAAGTAATCTATTATATCGGCCATTGCCCTCGCCTGCTTTCTATCAGGGGGAGCAGTGCGAAAAAAGTAACTGTACTGCGGGGAGCTTAACTCATCGCTTGTTGCCGAGTGACTGATGAGTGGGATTTCAGCCACTTGTAAAAGGCTCCCTACAAAGATCGCAGCCCCTGAATCGGTCGGACCAATCACAGCTGTTATTGAAGTACGTTTCTTCTGTTCTGTGTTATTCTTTAATGCACCAACGAACCTGGCGTTTTGAAATTCTAAAGCCAATTCATTTATTCGGACAAAATCGTACGTGTGTTTCATTGCCTTTACAGTGCTTCTGCAATAGTCTCGAATGTCATATCCTAGAGTGATATTTTTAAGCAGCTGTGGGTTCCTGTTGATTGCATCGATGGCGAACTTCATAGCTTCCACATGGCCAAGTCCTGTTGGGGAAAAATCACCGCATTCGCCATCATCATTGGTGTGGTGTAGTGTAATCAAAGCTCCGATTGTGATGTCGCCAGGCACATGATAACGATCTTTACTTGTCGTCCCCGACGACGTCTGAAAACCATAGGACACCACCACTGAAAGTAACACGCAGTTGTTTACGAACATTCCGCAAAACGTTTTTCCCTGTTACAAAGGCAAATAGAGTTATTTGATTAACTTTTAGTTATGAAACAAATCATCGGAAAAATGACTTATTGAGTTAGAGAGATCAACCGAAAAAGTCGAATCTGATGTAGTATCGATAACAGTATAAAGTCCTTACTTTGGACTCATCAGCGATGTGTTAGGTAGAAAGTTTTTCTTGAAAAGGAATCAAGCGAAAAAAGTCTGCTTTCGATCTTGAAGAGACCCGATTAAGATTTGAGTTTCAAGCGAAAAAATCGACAAATTTCATGTATTTCTAATATTATGTTTGGACACCTGTTTGCGAAAGAGAGATAATTTGAATTTTTGAGCGTTACACTTAAAAAATCGTTCTTGTTTCATTTTGGCTGACGGCGGATGTTGTCTAAGTTTAGCTGAAATATTAGGAAAAATTCGCATTAAGGAATTAAGACGCATTGTTAGACGAGTAGTTTTTCAAGACGAATTACATCTCTCTTTAAGAAACTTCACGGCTTTTCTGGTTTATTTACCTTTTCAAGAAGTGTCGGCTGAATTGAAGGAAACTTAGCATAGTGCCGAAAGCTTGTCATTTTTTTGTGACAAATCAATTTAATTAGTTCCTGAGTGGTTCGTAGAAATATTTTAAGGAAATATTTGGGTTGTATTCCTTTCTCACACTTTGGTCTACTTTTCATACCAAATTGGCATTTCTGTGACTTAACCGAAGTTTTCGCGCTCGTTTTCTATAGAGAGTAAAAAGGAAAAAGTTACTAAGTACAGTTTGATAGATTGGTGTGGACGTCCAAGAACATGTATTTTAAGAACGCCATCGTCGACTGGCTATTCACTAACCAATAACAATAAATTTTTGAAAACAGAAAAAAATGGAATAAGCGCTTTCCTCTTATATTCGTATTTATGTGTATTTAGCTTGTGACGCATTATAAAAAGAATAGGTGTATAGCACCGTAAACAAGACTCGCACGCTTTTCGGCAGCAACGCCGACCGACGTTCTGAAGCTGTTAAACACACTCTTGATTTTAACAACAGAATATCACCTATTTTGTAGTCTTCTCGACCCGTGCATTGGTGTCATGCAACGAACATTTAAAAACCATAGGTGAATTCTCGCCTGATCAGCAAAAGCTTTTTTGTGCTAAATTTCGTGGACTTAAGTACAATTATCCTTTCCCGTAATGTCTTTCATCTGGCACCATTCTATTGTTAAGAACTCTGATATGGTACAATAGCTTTTTTTATCTTTTTTAGTCTGTAGATACTGTAGTGACGTCCACCATCACCCACAAAAAATCTTCGTGTCAATTTCTTTCTTAACCCAAATAGAATCAGAATTTTTACTGCAAGTCGAGGCAGGTCTATCTATTGCGAGTTATCTGAACCCTTAAGCACATGTACTCTATTTGCGACATAAGCGGACGTTTGCGCTGGGCATTTGTTTCTGTAGTTTTGGCAGTTGTGGAGAACTCAACTTACTAAAGGTTAAGCCATCAACGTAAACTTATTTTTTATGCGAGTTAACTTGAGAACCCTAGTTTATTGATTGGGCGGCATGTAGTCGTGTCACAAGTATCACCTTAATTTCAGTCGAAAAACTTAAACTTGCTTGTTCTTATGCAGTCAACATGAAAAGAAGGAAAATGTCTTTAAAACGGTATGTCTCAATGATCCTTCTTACATCTCAGAGCACGAAAATTAACAAGTTGTTTTTTACCTTTAGCCTCCAATAATTGTTTTCCCTTCGTTGAAGTGTTCTTGGTTTCACATTCAAGTGAAAACACGCTAATAATGAATATTAACAGACTTACTTCTTCCGTATTCCTGACAATAAATAACAATTACATCACCGACGGATGGAAAAGGCTGCTTTTGGAAGATTTTTGACAAGTATATTTGGAGTGCGGCATCTGAATGATATAATCTCACAACTTCCTCCGTATGACTGATATTTAAAGAGGAAAAAACCCACTGTGCATACTTCATTATGTATGGAATTGAAGGTGTCATAAATGAGTATTTCATATCGACATCATTATCACATGTCATGTCGATCATGTTATTTCTTGATATGATCTATTTTTCAATAAGGTCGCCATTTCTGAGACAAGAAGAGTCTTTTTCGTAAATGTAAGTGTCAAAACCAGCTGAAGCCTTCAAAATAAAAAGAGTTTAAAACATCAATCGATGAATCTAAGATCGTTAGCCTGATAAGAAGGGCATGTGAAGAATTAGCACGTTACGTTATGTGTAATTCTCTTCCATAGCCAGAGTGCATTTGGATTGAGTGTCGCAAACCAAAACAGAGGTAATAGCAAAGCATATCAAAACAAAGGAAAATATCGTAAGGAGCATGAGAGCAATAAGGAAAAAAAAAACCGCCAGAAGCGCGGGAAAACGCGTGCGACTAAGTCGCGATTGCTTTTAGTTTGAAATTTGATTGGTTGAGAAAATGGAGCGAATTTTTCTGGGCCAATCACAAAGCGAAGTGAAGCAAAGCTGAAGGAATCCCGGATAAGCGCGGGAAAACGCGGACGACTAAGTCGCGATTGCTTTTAGTTTGAAATTTGATTGATTGAGAATATGGAGCGAATTTTTCTGGGCCAATCACAAAGCGAAGTGAAGCAAAGCTGAAGGAATCCCGGATTTATTTCAACACTTAATTCAAAATTGCTCATCGTCGGTGTATGTAAGTACTAGCAAACAATTTTATTTTTAAGTTTACTAAATTTTTTAAGTAGAAATGAAAACAGCCAAAAATAACGCCGCCTAACTCCTCTGGGTTTGTCTCCCCATGTCGAGACTAAGATGGCTCAAAATGTTTTCTTAAAATTATTTCTAGTTGCACAATGTGGTAAATACTTCGCGCCTTGTGAATGATTGTTGACTTTATAGAAAATCATATCTATCGTTTAGTGTGATCCTTCAAGTCCTTGAACACTTTTTTCGGACAATATTGAAGATCTTAGAATACCTCTTTAGGTAGTTACTTGAGTTGTCGAGGAAAATTCCCGTTGCATGTTTTGTTGGTTGTATGTTGCATCTGACTTCACAGGTGCAATGCCAGTATTGCCCTTTCGAAAAAGTCCAAACGAATAATGCGACACTTGTGAACTTACAGCATGATGTGTATTTTGCTCAGGCGTGATTAGAATTGCGTAGATCTTCGGCCCAAACATGCAGGTTAATAGTCCGTAAGAAGCCACAAGTATCAATGCGCATGTCAAGTTTGTTGCGTAGACACCTGTAAGTCCGATGTCAATCGGCAAATATGCCACCGAGGAAAGGAGTAAAATGTACATAGAAAATCCAATATATCTGGCTTCGTTAAAGTTTTCAGGAAGTGTTCTAGCTTTGAAAGCGTAGTATGTACAAGTCGCTGCAAGAAGGGACGTATATAGAGAGATGATGATTTGAAAACTCATTCCAACTGTTGACCGATGTAAGGAACACGTAAAAAGAGATGTACCTTCGTTTATCTGAATGATTCGTCTTTGATGCGGTGAATCCAATGCAATCCATAAGAAAAAGAGTGCAGTGGGTGGAAAAAGAAGCGCCAGAACGATTACTGTTTGTTTTTTTGTAACTAAAATGAACTTTTTGAACTTCTCCGCCACAACGTTTATGTGAAATGCGCTGAGAATCTTCATGGTCTTGATTATCAGGACGGAGATGAACATAACTAGGACCATAGCCCGCCAGCAGTAAATCAAACCACACACAAAGTCTGTTGGCTTGGCAAGAGTTAAAATCGATGCTAAAAATGACATCGTGATTGTTAACATAAGGATTGCACTTAGCTCGCGATTAGCTGCTTTGACTAGTGGAGTCTTTCGATGTTTATGAAAGATGAAACTGCAACTGGCAATGAAAAGAAATCCAATTGTGCTGAAGAGAATCACAAGGACTGACGCGACGCTTGACCATCTGAATTCTACTTCTGGAAGATCCAAGCATTTTGACCTCTCTTCATTGGGTAACTGTCCTCGGGGGCACTCGGTGCAGTTTTCCTCGTTTATTCGTGCGCTAATTGCTCCATCTGGACATCTGAGGCACTTCCAACAACAGGGTGTGGTCATTGACCGACTTGTGCCTACAGGGCAATCCTCATGGCAGAATGACTTCGGAAAAAAACCGTTAGTCATGGAATTCCACTTGACCTTGCTAAGGTTCAAGTGAAGTCTTGGCTTGCGGCTTTTTAACCACGAGCCAATGATCAGCTTTTCTGGATTTGATATGTTAGTAACCTGAAAATGGACAATTTCGTATGACGATGATACAGGGTCTCCCAAATGATCAAAGCTGACCTCACCAGTTAATCCTGAAAACTTAACAAAACGAAGATACCTCTGGAGATCCTTTGTATTCATTGGAATGTTGTGATCTCCAAGATTCTTACACTGTGATGCAGAGCAGTTTTTCATGCTGTGAAGGGCGTGGGCAATAGCATATACGGCATCCACCACATAGGGAGTGTAGGTCTCGCATAATCTGTGGAAGACTATTTCCTTGCATTGCTTTTCTGGATTCGTCATTTTGAAACAGTCTTTGTTGTCCTCCGACAGCCAAAATTCCTTCCACCATGAAAAATTGGTTAACAGCGTCGATCTTTCGATCAGGAAGTTGCTGAAATTGCTACTGTTCATGTCAACATATGGAGGCTGAATACCGAATGACCCATGAAGAATTACTTGGTCTTCAGTTTTTAGGCCCTTGAACAAATCATCTTGTGTGGCTAAACCATCACTAAGAATCCAGGTGCGATTAAACAGTTTCTGTTTTGCTGCTTCCTCTAGAAAATGACGGCCATAACTGCCAAAAACCCAAAGGACTACGACGCCAATGTTTGGGAAGTCCTTCAGCTTCCTTACAATTCTTTTTATTGTTGTATTATATTCCTTCCGTGGAATAAATTCAGCAAAAGAAAGGCAAAACGTGCTCCTATTTTCAGCCTCAAGTTCCAGACTTCTCATGCCGTTTTTACCATATGAATCATCCATTGCCACGGCAGCTACATAGCTCCAGTTAAAATACTGTAGAATATCAGCAACAGCACTCACCTGTTGTCCATCTGGGGAAGCAGTGCGGAAAAAATGATGGTATTGCTTTGAGCTCAACTCATTGCTAGTTGCTGAGTGACTGATGACGGGAATTCCTCCCACTTGCAAAAGGCTACCAACCAGAACAGCACTTCCTGAGTCTGATGGACCAATAACTGCTGCAATCGGCTTTGTTTTCTCTATGGTCTTGTTTTCTACATGTGGAAAAGCACATCTGGCGTCGTTTCCCCGGACAAAATCGTACGTTTGCCTCATTGCCTTTTCAGGGCTTTCACAGTAGTCACGTATGTCATATCCCAGCGTTATGGTTGGAAGCAGGCTATGATTTCTGTTTATCTCCTCAATAGCGAAAATCATTGCTTCTGCATTACCAAGTCCTTGCGGGTAAAGTTCGCCGCATGCGCCATCATCAGTCGTCTGGTGAACGACAAAGAGACCACCGAGGGTGATGTTACCAGGCAACTGCTGACCACTCGTCACTTCAACACTGGAAGTAATACCGAAAGCAGAAAACACGGCAAAACAAAGCAGGACCCAACTGATCATTGCAGGATTCTCATTTATCCCCTGCGGAGGAAGAAAATTGAAAAATTTTTAATGAAAAAAAAGACGTAGAAAAGAGGACATATAAATGGACAATTTAATAATTTTCTCTAACAATATTCTAAGTTCGTATTGCGTGGTTGCTTACTTATTTCTTCACCATGGTAAACGGACCGATTGGTGTTCAATTCAGTCGGTAGTCTAATAGAATATCTTGCTCTTATTCCATGAGTGTGGGTTGAATATGAACTCGCTGTAACCAGCGTTCAATCGAAAATGTGCGAACATAATAATCCTTTTGTTATTGCTGTGAAACAAAACTTATCACATGAGATACGCATCTCTATACGAAAGGAGTGAATTAACTTTTATATCCTTTTTGCCACCTTTTTCGCATCATGTGATGGTCAATTTTGGCAGTTAAATTGGACTGTTCATACATACTCCATTAACTCAGCTGCGAGTGACAAATTTCATAATTATTTCTAGCCAGAGGGATCATATTGAAGGCTGAAATGGGTGGAAACACCTTTGCCAAATTCTGTTATTTACAAATTCTGATCGAATTATTTGCACAAAATGTTAAACCTAAAAACGTCCAATTTTTCGATAACTAGCCGAGCAGTGAAGAGTTTTTGAATAGAAGCTTATCTACACGTACAAGAGCTGTGCATAACTGTGAGATAATGAATTCCGGATAAAATATTCCTACTGGAAATCCATTAAGGAAAACCAATCTTCCCAACGCACAAGTCAAAACCATTTCATTAACAGAATTTGCATTCATGTTTTAAGAATACTATCATTATTTCCTCAATGGATTTCCCTATGAAAGAGACTTCAGGTGTCAAAAACCCCATCGATAAGACTATATTTTTGAATATTTATCTTTTAGACGTTTTCGTTAAGGGTGAACTGTCCGATCGACAATCAGCTTTCTAATTAAAAATTTACATAAGGTTGCGTGTGTTGTGTAGTGTTTGTTGTTTGAAGTGAAACGGAAAATGACATCTATCCAATGTTCGTCAAACGAACGGCGTAACCTAAGTCAACAATTTAAAAATTGGATTCGGAAATGGTAAAGCGAGCCATAAGATCCAAAGCTTACTGGTGCATTTCCAGAGGGAAATGCGAATTGTTTTTACCATAAGGTCGCTTTTGGATCTTTTACAAACAGGTCTCAATTATCGGCAATATACCCTGTGTAGTTTCTCAGTCGTTCTCGAGTTGTTCTTTCTTATTTTAAAAGTTGTGTAGAGGACGAGTTTGTTTGTTAGAGGTTTCACCTGGAGAAAAGAAAAGGTCTGCCACAATTTCCTTGCTAATCAGCAAAACGCAAGAGTATTTTGGACATATCCCTTTTCTTCTCAGTGAGCAATAGACAATGGTGACTTTATTTTTAGCCTGAAATTCAAAAAGAAAGGTTTCACTTTTTTCCGTGTCAGACATTGCATATGCGGAAGACAGTCATCGCTAAATTGCCATGTACCGTGGAGATTGCCGTTAATCAGCAAATTTTCCCTATCTTTTCTTTTTTTCCCTTGTGCGGATCCCCTCTGCTGAATCTTCGTTTTAAGGAATCTGTTTGTTAAAATTGAAGATTACAAACCTTCAATTTTATTGCGTAATTTTCCGTAGACTTTGTGATCAAAAATAGCTTTGTAGCAAAATATTAACTGTCTTTCTTACCTTTTGAGTCAGTACAATGTGTTTTACTTTTGAAGCAGCGTTTTTAAGGGTGTAGAACCATTAATTAAAGAACCTCAGTTACCAAAGTTTAGCCGTTGAGGGTTGAAATGATAAACACTAAATATTAAAACAAGTCCTGATGGAAATAAGTATTTCCGTCTTCCGGTCTCTAGCTTGACGTCATTCAAATAAACGCATTTCAATCATAGCGACATGCTTTGTCTAAGCCGCGGCATGATTAGAGCTGCTCGATGTTATTAATAAGCATTTGTAGTAGAATTTTGTTTTGAAATTATTAGAACTAACTGATGAAGTATTTGAGACGAAATCCTAGAAAATATGAGACACTTATACAGGTCTTTTATCGACCGCCTACGGCTTCCATTTTCTGTCTCCAAAGCCATTTTCATTTCGTCACGCGGCATCCTCGATAAGTAAATAATTTCATCACAATTTAAACAGCGCTGGTGTTACTCCTACTTTATTATTTAGGGAAAGATTATCTCCTTTTTTTTTGGCCGGGGGGGGTGAGATATCTCATTTATGAGATATATTTTGTGGGCATACTTCACTGTCAAGTATTCCAAGAGAAGCAATGAGACTCGACACTTACACAAATTTATTACAAACGGGGAGCCAAATGATTGGGAATTTTGACGATTTGGCAGGCAGGTGTTTCCAGAATGAACCCAATATCTATTTGACAGCTCTTGTATTTCACTGCGGCGTATTTCCCTTTAAATTAGTTGGGAGAATTTGTGGTCATGTCGAAATAACACCTTCAGGCTGAATAAATTGCTTTCCCTTGTCTGCGAGATGAATTATTGAAGAAGAAACATTAAATTTGATCTCTTTGAATTATGTGAATTGTGCTCATTAGCAAGTTTTGAATTGGAGAAATGAGAAAACAGCCCATTAATGACGTTGATCATTATTTAATTGTTTCGCTGTTTTCCTTCGCAAGGAAGGAGCATAGGAGCATATCCACCTTCTTTGAGAAGCACTCTTTCAAAGTTCTACCGTTTTAGTTCCAAATATAATAACATCAGACTGTGAAACAAGATGGTGGTGGAGCAATGAGTATTTGCATATTCGTTTGTCGCTCGGCGTCAATTAAGTAAACACTTGAAAAAGGTGACCCGTTTTCAATTTTCTCTGAGAGTGTTTGTCTTAGCCGCTGCAAGCTTAGGGCCGCCTTTTCCCATTAGTAAGCAACTGAAGCGGATATTTGCCCCTCAGTTGTTACAACGAATCAACACATTATTTGGAACGAACTCTTAGAAAATTTAAGACATGCATAGGTGTTTTTTACTAGCAGCAAAGGCTTCCTTACAGTCTGCAGCATCCTTGTGAAGAAGCAATGATACTTAGCTGTTGCATATATTATATATTTTGTTTTAAGAGATTAAAGCACTGGTGAATATCAGCGAGTGGTTAAGTGCCGCGAAAATTTGGTAGATGTTTTACACAATAAACCCAACTTCTGATCACGAATTCTTTCATGTAGCTAATCAGAGATAGAAAGAGGGTTATTTATTGAGATACCACCCTGAATCAGATCGTGTTTTTCTTCACCTGTTTGTTTGATGAATTTATGACGTTAGAAATAGAAGTAGTTTGCTTTAGATGGCTCGGAATTATGCAACATGTTGTCATTAGCAAGTTTTAAGTTTGATAAATGTTGAGAAAATGTCGCATTAATGATTGCCGGCACGAAATCTCAGTTTCACTTTTTTTTCTTCGGTTAACAAAGTAAAAGAATCTCTCTTTTTTTATTAAAAGAAAAGAACAAAACCATCTATTTTAATAAGCTGTGGTTTCTACTGTGTTGTTGGGTTTTGCCGAGGTTGCCGTAGATTATTACAGGTTGCTGATCATCCACAAACTTTGTTTGGGTGTGCTCTCACCTTTTGAGACTTCTGCTAAGGATCCTCCTGAAATTTGTTATCTGGAAAGGTGGTGTGCGTTGCGAATTTCTATCAGTAGAAATTCGCATCGGCACCACCTTCTGTAATGTTTTATCAGCAATCTGGACGGTTACCTTTGACTTAACAGAGTCTTTCTCTTCTGCTTTCTACTTATGGCCATCTTTTCAATGGCCAACGGAGCAGTTGTTCATGAAACTCACGTTGTTGTCTGCGGCACTTGGGTTGAACCCTTCCACGTGAACGGCATACTCTACGTTATAATTTGTCACCTGAGAGGCTCCGTGAAAATAAAGCTAAACGCAGCAGACCGTCTATTATCCAAATATTTAAAAGTTTTAGTTATGGAAATTACTTTTGAGAAGCTACTTTTTTCGGGTATCCTTTGGTACAGAGAGAAAAAAAGCTTTATGTGTATGGTTGAACATCTATGCTAATCACGGAATTTCATTTCCACTCCGACTCGTTATGAAAACTAGGCGACATACGATTCCGAAATGACCAACTTACGATTTGTTTGAAGCTGCGGAAAGGATCCTAGAAATGCCAGATTATGTTGCTGTTGGTAAGCAAATGGACTTGTTAAAGACTTTTTGCTTGTTTGTTAACTTGTTTTTGCAGATGTTTGAGCCCCCGGTTTCATTCATAGAAAGCAAGAAACAGAAGACTTCGTTTGAAGATATTGATGGAAGCAAAGTAATAGCTTACTTGGAAAAAGACTCGCCAGGTTCATATAAACTTACGATGTCTTCCTAAAACGTGATTGAATGAATCGATGAATTTCACTCTCTATTAAACAGTTTCTTTTTGCTGCGTCTTCAACTTCATCATGTAGCCATTTTCAAGGGGCTATCTGACAGTATTTGTAAAAACGTGTTGGCTTTGTCAAAGGTTAACTGTAAATGGAATAAGACCTTGAGAAATTTATTTGCTAGAGTAGAAACTAAAATTAATTCTGAGCTGGTGCGCAAATAGCTAAGCCGGAATGTTTTGAATTAGCAAGAATTGTAAATTTTGTTGATTTTATTTCCCTCAATAGAATTTAGATTGTTTAATATACCAGAAATGATTTCATGCGAGAACTGAACCCCAGATCAAGGAACACTGTTCTTGCTTCACTTTCAATGAATCTCTGCGAGCAGATCTGTTACTGTTTACCATTGCATTTTTTCATTACAGGAACCTAACTGTAAGAGGCAGCGACGAAGATTATCAAAAATTTTCTAATGACATGAGTTTCTATTGCAATGTTTGATGGTTAAATTTTTCGCTAAATGAGCTTGGCTCTTTTAATAATTGGTCAAACTGCTTTCAGAAATCAAAGCATTCGAAGAATCGGCCACGCAGCATCAACCCTTATTACCATTCTTTGCTGTTTCTGATAAGAAGGTACGTGAATCTGCCCGCGTACATTACTTTACATTACATCACTTTTACGTTGAAATTATCCTTAACCGTTTGCCCAAGTTGCATACATCTTACACAGAATTCGTAATTTGTGAACTCTCGTGAGTATCAAACTGAAGGCAGTAAACCCATTTGAAAGCATGAGTCTGACTTGACTTTAAAATTTCTCCACAGCTTGCCAAATCATTTCGGCTCAAGAAACCCAAAACCATACAACTCTTGAAACCATATGAGAAACCTGTCAATTACCCAGCAGATAAGGTAAAAATTATTTCATAAAGTCATATCAGGTTCGGTAGCGGCGTTGATATGTTTTTTAATGTCTCTGTGGCTTTAGGTAAATGATTTAGTAACCTTGGTCGCTACATTTCTGTGGCCTGAATTGATTTCGTATCCCTCGCAGCCGTTTCTGTGACAGACACCGCAAAGCTTCTGTAAGGGTCCGTTGCGTTGGATCCCAATAAACAGTTACCAAGGAGACCAGGACTAATTCGATTCATAGAGTGGGAAAAACCTAGTACTGTTGCAATAATAGAATGTTCCAACGCCACGATCAGTGCGGCGTACTCTGTTGGCCCTTCCTTGTATCAGCGAAAAAACTCTATTTGCAGCAGCGAGTGCTTTCACTTTTTACACTGGTAGTGAATCTCACTGTGCTAAAACGGGAGGAAGTGGAAGAAAAGGGAGGGGTACATATTGTTACTTTCAATTACTAGAGCTCCCTGTTGACATGGTTTTCAACAAAGATGTAGATTGGGGAGAAAAAATGTAGGATTGTGTGGGAGGATATAGAATAATGAGTGTGCTGCAGATCATACTTGGAAAGACTTACTGCAGTATATTTATAAAGTTAATCAAGGGGATGAAAATTAATTACACTTTCTTTAAGAAAGACTTCCTTTCCAAAACTCTTAATTCGTCCCTAAGACGTTTCTAATGTTTCATTTCAGACCATAACAGAAGAAAACATCAACAATTTTATTGCTCAGAACAAGAGGTGAGAATTCAGAGGAAAGAGGGCGATGTTTTCGTTTTTATTGTGTTATTAACATGAGAACAGATAAGTTTTTGCCCTGTTACACCGCCTGGAGTAAATTGTATTCAGTTATTTTTAATGGCAGATAAATGAGAAATTGTCATGATCAGTATGTCAGGTCATCTAGGCGTGATTAGGCATGTACATGTACTTAAATGACATACAATGATGTACAATTGACCGATACTGTAATTGCTTAAACTTTTGGGAATGAAAAAGAAATAATCGTATTGCTTTTGCTCGTAGCCACCATCAAAGATATTTAGGCATGGCTGTAAACGTATGAAAATCATATATTTGCACTACGATTGAAGAAACGAATATGGAAGCGATTCTCGCAGTTATGACCACTAATTAACTAGTAGTTGAACCGAGGCCTGAAAAAAATTCAGGCCCGTACGGAATTTGAACCCATGACCTTTGGGATACCGGTGCAGCGCTCTACCAAGTGAGCTAACAAGCCAACTGGGAGCTGATCATAATGACCAGCTCCTTTTTGGCTTGTAACCACCATCAAAGATATTTAGTCATGTTTTCTCTTTGAATCCTTTGTATATTGCAGAGGCATTTTAACGAAGATTAGACTTGAAGATATACATGATACATGGGTGAGCTCATAATTGAATTTACACGTGAAACGTTTTATCTTGAAGTTAAAGGTAGCTGGAAACCTTCTAAATGATTCACAATTTCAAAAACTGTGAGGAAAAAATGAGTTTCTTCCTTCAACCAATGTTGAACTTTATGACAATCGTCAAAAATCGCTTCGCATTTGAGACCAGCACTTCCAATTAGCTGTTCCTAAGTTCTGGGACGTTAGAGATTAGGAGTGTTACTTGCTTTCTAATATAGGACTCGTGAAATTATCTTTATCCTAAACTCTGACGAATCTTCGTAAGTTCGCATCTTTTATTGCAGTTTATCACTTTGCTGTGTGTTTGATTTGATTTTTTTTTCTGGTTTTGTTTCTTAGAAAAACACTTTACGTGGTGAAAGCAATATTTATTGTAGGTTGTGGTTTGCCTAAGCTTAGAGTGTATTTCTTTGAAATAGCGAACAATTTTAGTGATTTTGACACCGATACATAACAACATCTTGTTATCTGTTGTAGTCAACTAATGTGGAAGGTTATTTGGTTACCGCTTTCGTGAGGCTTGATACGAATGGTGAGTTTTTGTTTTTCAATTTCTTTTTTTTCTCTGTTGAATCCTTCTGCTGGATTTTCATCGCGACCAGTCTCATTTCGAAAAGAACTTATTATTCATGTCAAAGTGAATCCAATAACGGAAAACATACAGAACGCTAGTACCATTTGGAAAGATGCGTTTGGGTGGTTAACTTATGTATTGGTTGCTGAACTTTGCTATGGAGCATATCCGAAAAAATAAAAGCACTCACTCGACGTGTAACAATGAAACACGCATTCACGATACTTCACAAAGAGCCAAACTCTATGATGGTAACTTGGCCATGGAAATTGATAGTTTTCCTTCCTAAAGGAATCGTGACACTCAAAAATTCATTCATTACTCTATTTAATTCTTAACTCAATGAACTTTCCCCATTTTATTCCTTTTGAACAGAAGGTTCACAGTTCTTCTCTTTGGTAAAGTCGCTGGCCAGGCGATACGGAGACGAAAAGAAATTACATTTCTTGTGGGTCGATCCTGATCCATTCCCTACGGTGCGTGATGTACGAAATTATGTGATGTGTATTTGGAATTTACTGCTCTACCGTATTTCATAACGTTAGTAGTCTAACAACTATCGTGAATATTTCTGAACTTGGTACTTGGAGCAATCAGAAAAATCGGACGAAAATAACCAGACTCTTCTCCAAATAAACAATAGCCTTCACTTGGCACGAAAGTATGAACGAGTTTATCCGCGGACATTATCTGTCACGAGAATAGTTTTCTAAGAGCGAAGCTCGAGGAAAACTGCGAGCTTCGAGGCACAGATGATGTTCAAGGACAAATACATGAGCATATTTTCGCGTCCAATTGAGGCTATTGTTATCATTCTTAATACATTTCTGCAACTCGAGGGAAAGAGTTCAACAAACAGCCTACTGTTTGCTGCGTGAGATGTTTTTTTTTTCGGTGTTCCTATGTACGACTTTATGAACAAACAAAAATGCCCCTTCTTCAAAAAGCTAAACGCTCTCTCATCTTGAATCACATTTAAAACGAAACTTTCATTTTCGTGGACGTAAGGTTTGAAAATTGGGGAATATCACTTGGGGTATATCCTCAGATATTCTCCAGTTTCAGCTGAGGCGTATTCGCTCACGTGTTGCGTTTAGACAAACGCACGCGAGCAAAAATATTTTATGGATTATAAACATATATAACGTCTCAGACATTTCTTTAAAAACAGTTATCTGCGGACCCTCTCTCCACAAAGGCAACACTGAAAAGCTTGAGAGTAAAGGATATATTCGTCAAATGGGAACCTTGAGTCGCCCTGGAATCAACGATTGAATGTACTGAAAACTGAGTGTATATTTTTTCCTTTTACTTCAGATGCGTGATTACTGGCAGAATTCGTACAATATCGATGTGAACTCTCCTGTCATCGGGGTCATTGAGCCAAAATTTGTAAGTTCTTTTAACGAAGAATAGATAAATATTCTCTGATAACCAAAGGCTATGTTCTAACACAGAGTCTTCTGAGGTAGAGAAAGTTAATTAGAAATATTTGAAATGTAACATGGGAGTGATGAAAAGACAAGCTTAAAAAGGCAGACCTTTTGGCTTTTGCAAGTAGAGCCAAAGACTCGAACCCAGGACCTCTGGTTCGCGAGTTCAGCGCTCGAACCTTCACGTGACGTCCTCATTTTCCTATGTAGCTCATACCCATACTACTTTACCCGTCAATTTTGTGTTTTCACAAAAATAACGAAAAAATAAAACAAATATCCTCTTTTATGAAACAGAGCAAAAGTTCTTGGTTCGAAAGGAAAGGAAAGGAACTTAAATTACGACATCTCCAACAGTGGGTGGAAGATGTTCTGGCGGGTAAAGTGGAGCTGAAAGAGCCCGCGGATTCTGCGGGAGCGAGTCAGGGCCAAAAACGAGAAGAGCAATTGAAGAAAGAAGAGCTTTGACCCTAGTTGCTTTTTAGTGTCTTATATTCAGCGTCTTGTTACGAACAGAGAACGCTACCAAGCTACATGTTAGGGAAAGATATGGCGTCTTAATTGCGCTCATTTGATAAATTAAACCGAGCGAAGATTATATTAGTAATCAAAGCTGCGGAAAGGGGCAAACGCGAATGATATCTGCGTTACCCATCGATCACCCTGCTTCTCCCCCTCCCCCATCCCTTATCATTTCTGACTTTCTTTGGTCTTGGAGTAGTTTTTCTGAAGTAAACGTTAATGAACATTTTGAGATGTTGATTGTTAGTGATTTTTCTTTGCATTTGTTTCGCATGGGAGATTTTCGAGCTCGAATTCTCACTGTATTTAGGTGAAACATAACAGTCTTTGCAAAGTATCTTATACTAAAGAATTTTTTCAATTTACAAATCGCAATGTTGTTATTGCAGCTAATTGTAGTTGCTGGTTAGATGAATCTTCAAGATTTCTAGTGCTACGAATAAAAATTATGTTCCCGAAAGCGGGCCTAAGAGGGTTTGTGGTTGTTTTTGTCGTTGTTATTGTTGTTGCTATCATTGTTTTGTCAGTAAGGTTACCTAAAGTGCCACCAAGTGTTACGCGAGGGTGTATTGGGGGTTTGCCAAGTTTACGGAAGCCGTTGAGTAAAAAGCCATGAGCTAATATATTCATTGTTGCGCGTCCACAACACTCTAAAAGACCATGGATAACTTCGCAAATCAACTAAACTGGTTAAACCTTGCCTTTTTAACTGTTTTTCATCTCTAATTTTTAATGCGGACCATCAATGCAAAAATTTATCAGGCTTTTTAAGATCCTTTAAATTATGAGAATCTTTCAAGAGATCATAGTCAGACTTTTAATCAAGAATTAAAGGATATTTCGGCATAAGTACTTTATTATACTTATTTCATAATAATCATGGTAGCACGTTTACGTAGTCTCGAAGCAACTTATGCAGAAGAAATGGAGCATATTAGGAGTTGAGACCGAACAATTTCCCATACTCTAACTTACCCTATATGGATCGTGTGTGAGACAACGCCTACTCCTCAAAAGATTTTGCCTAACAGTTCTTTCATATGGTTTTAGTGGTTTCGAATTCGTTTGCTTCATTTTTAAAACACGTACCAAACTTGGAATGCCAAAGACACTGAGTCGTGATCTTCCCTACTCATACCCGACAAAACCCGCAATATAAAACGAAGAAAAAGACAAGTGACAGTTTGAGGTACCTTGTCGTAAGTTTCTATCTTGTAAATTCCATCCATTGATGAATTATCGATTGAAACGCTTTAAATAGATGTCTCCTCTTTTTTGTGCTGTGTTGTTTTTTTGTCCGCAGAGAACATGGATTGCATAAAGAAAATTGTTGAAAACTTGTGATCAAACGGCTTCCTTCTTAAAGTTAAAATCGTCAGTATAATAAAATCCTTAGAAGCCCGTAAATGATGATCTTTCCAAAAACGAAAAGAAAAACAGGCACACACATAAACAGCGAGGAAGGCTCAGGGTACGGAAAAATTTGAGGTTACATTTTCCCAGACTGCATTCTGTCGACTAAGCACGCTTCACAATTCAGGTTTGCAACCATTTCGAATAAAACTGTGATTCTAGGCGCGAAAGCCATTTATGTGAGTGTATTAGTTTGTTTACTTAGTTATGTACCTTTTTTTTTGCCTTTTCTATGTTTCGCTAACAATGACGATGTAACAGAGTACTGCTTAAGCCTGGAAACGTAGAGCAAACACAATATTATGGGCAGGTAATTTAGTGTTACCAACTGAGTTGAAAACGTAAATAAGCCGCTGTAATGAGTTTAAAAGGCTGACGTTTCGAGTGTTAGCCCTTCTCCAATTGCTCTGACGAGGGGCTGACGCTAGAAACGCCAGCCTTTAAACTTTTTGTTGCTAATTTACGTTTTTAACTCAGTTGGTAACACTAAATCACCTGTTATACTCTCCCACCGACACAGCACCACAGTTTCTTTATAAACTACCCCCTTTATACAATATTATAGAGTCAGCTTAAACATGTCTCCCCGCCCTGCTAGATTCAGATATACTTGAATCTGATCGGAGACTGGAGGCCAGGTAAAATGCCGTGCCTTTGCTCCGCCTAAATAGACCTGAGACAATGTTTTCAAATAATGCAGGAAAGTGGCACGAAAAAAATTGACTATATATGATTAAAAAAGATGATTTAAAGTCTTTTTTTTTGAGACGGACAAGTTTTATGTTTCATGAGAGCTGTAAAATTTCTTCTTGATAATATGGCATAACAGGAGAGACGCCAAAATTCTATTTACTAATAAAAAGGCAGATGGAAATCTTTCAAGAAAGAAAAGAACATTACAAATTCTCGCGATCTTCGGATATGGATATTCAGTTACAGGTAACTTTCCATTTGTAGACAAAAGGAGGTCACGCGAGCTTTCAAACGACTCTGAGATCTCAAAAAAAAAAGCGCCATGACATGACATGAAGGTAATGATTCTAAGCAAAAGGATATTTAGTTCCAACACATTTCGTTCAGCATACGTCAATACAGCTGTTCTTTATATGTAATAGAATTGATAAAAATTCGTTTCTGACTTTTCAAAGCTGTAAGGTTAATAACTAAAATCAAAAAAAAGACACGTGATACAATGCCTGAATAAATGCAATTACTTTTAAGTTACGGTAAAGCAAATTACATTTCGATTTTGTGGCGCGCATTCTCGAATTTCCGATGCACTTTTTTTCAGTTTGACCAGTTGCTCTAAAAAACATCGTTTAATAAATGAAATAAAGAAAATTTTCGAGCTTAACGGCAACAAGTTATCCTTCACCTCAGCGAAACTCTCTCTCTTAGATACGGCATTTCGTTTCATTTTATAACCCAGTCGAATGGAGTCCAAAGGAAAAGAAGTTGAATATCTCAATAATGATCAACGCTTACGATCGCTTTCTTGTAACAATGCGATACATAGAAACATAAATCCTTACCTTCGAGGTTGCTATCTGTACATCTTTATTTTTCCTATGACGTTATTTCGTGTTCCTGTGTTGTCTCTTAATTATAGATTGCATTATGCGCCTATACTTACCGTTTAAGTGAACAGCGAATTAAGAACTGATCTATCCGACCGGTGGTTATGAAACTACTCTAATACAGACTAAATGACACTTTTAAGCGTACATCTGCTCAAAAATTAAACAGTCAAACTTTTTGGCTAAAAAATGCAATTGTTGGTTACAGGTTACACTTAGGCCGTGAAAGATAAGGCATGTTCTTTTTAAAATAACATTGAAATTAAAATTTTTTGCCTTTGCTGACCATTTCGAGGAATAAACCGTATTGTTAGTAAGAATTTAATACCACAAATTTTTGCCTCACGTTATGTGCCTCAAAGACACCAGAAGGAGTTTAGTTTCTTTATTTTTTTGGCGAATTGGAATCAGCAAAGTGTTTTAGAGAGATCTGCAATGTATTCGGAGTTCATTTCAAATCTCTGGTCTAATTACAAACAACAGATGTTAATAGTTTGCTGTTATATAAAATAGATGATTTAAACATGACAGGAAAGGTAACTAAAACCAGAATCATTTTGTCTTTTTTTTCGCTGCCAAAAACACTCAGAAATAGAAATAAGTTTGATACTAATAATGATAATAACGATAATAACATGGCAGACACAAAGCACGGTCCTCCGCGTCATGTTTTGCTCAGATATAAGTTTGATGACAATAATCATGACAAGGCATTTATTTTGGCTTAACACAAAGAACTAACAGTGGTCCAAATTTTTAAAGCTTTGAAAAATCGCGTCGCTTTGGAATTTAAAGTCTTGTTGCAAACTGAGAGAAAATTTCAAGATGTAAACCTTCTAAAATGTCAGGCAAATTCAGGTTTAATAAGGGAAAAAAATCTTGCGATTCCCAGCGGTAAAAGCAGATCACCAACAAGTGACGAAAATTCGATGAGACCGTGAGAAACAAAGTGGTGAAAGTTCTATGTTTTGTTTTGTTTTTTTTTTAAATTAGAACAACAAAATTTAAAACGAGATAACTGTCTTTTTAAGCTGTCGTGTTGAAAGAGAGAATTACACCTCACCTCTGATGGAAGATCAAACAGAGGAAGACTACCAAATGCAAGGAAATTGAACAAAAATTTTTTTATTCTCTTTGCCCATCTACTAAAACATGCATATTAATGCTCACTCGGACAAACATTTCGTGAGGGGAAGAAAATGACTGCGTGACGAAAGTAAATTAAAAGCCCAAAAAAAATCCCATTCCATTTTGTCAAAATTACACCCGAAATTTTGATCGATTTAATCAGCACTTGAATGTAAGAATTTTCGGAACAACGTTAGCTTCAGATCCACTGTGCACGTACACCTCCACTAACCCAACAACAGTCAACCGATAACAAGTCCAGGCTAATGTTGAGTTAGGGGAGGGGTGGGTGCGCAGTGGCTAAGATAACGACATTCATACGAATTTTCAAGCAAAAATCGTCTATTTGCGCTCCATTCCGTCATTGTTGCACGAGGTCCTTTCTTTCTCTCGCCTTACGCAGTACTTCCTCAGCTCCTCTGGCGATTAAGGCCTGCGCTAACGTCTCGCCCAGTTTTTCAGCTGTTACAATGATGTCACGCATTCCCGTTGGGACATAAATACTCGACTGGGTGAGTATGGCATGAGGGCAGCTACCATCCTGGACTGAAGGGTCTGGGAGGGTTCCCGTCACAGTCTCCTTGAGACATTCTGTTCCGTCCAAGCTAAACACAGCACCTGTCATGGTTAACTAAAATCACACAAAGAGGGTTAAGTTTTCTTCATCGCGAATAGAGAAGTTGGGATGGGAGGGGGGACTAGGGAAAAGCAGTGGGGTTCTTCTTTTTTAATTTTAGTTATCGTCATTCGCGATTTTTAATACAGTTATTCCTACTGAGTGAAAAATTGACAACTATCCTCCGAAGTGGAGGTGGTTAGAGCCACTGGTAGACACTGACACTGGACTGAAATAAAATTTTCAGTATATACTACAACAGTGAGATAATATCGCACAAAAAGATGATTTAAACTCATTTATTCCTGCTACGATTACAATATTTTCGAGCGCAGATTCCGTAAGCGCTGCTCGGAGGTGAATGGCAGATAAATGCGGAGTTTGAGTAGCTAATCAGGGCGCACCTTCGACGCTATCCACTGTTTTGGTATATACTAACCAAGTTTATTAACTGATTGATCGATTGATGGACTGTTAAAATAAATGACTGGTTGATTGATTAACTGAATTATTAACAAAGAGACCATTGAATGATGGATTTATCTACTGATTGACTGATCAATGGAAAGATTGATTGACGGGTCGATCGATTGATTGATGAATCGATCAATTAATGGGTTGATTGATTGATTGACCGATTTGCTGACTGACTGACTTACCGACTGACTGACTGGTTGATTGATTGATTGATTGCCTGATTAATTTATCGATTTGCAATACCGCACCTGATTGTCATCCAGGCTGGAGGTTATTCCAATGGGAACGCTGCATCCTCCCTCCTACATGGGAAGCAAACCAAAGCAGTTTACCAAGTTGAATTTACAAACTATAATTATGACTCGAACTATGGGAGAGATAATTTAAAAACCATCACTACGACGTCCTACGACGTCAATAAGATCATATTACTAACCAAAGTCCTCAAGAAGTTTCTCTCAGCAGCACAACAGATACTGGTGTCTCTATCGATCAGTTTAGACACTAATTCAATGGTTTGTTTATCGTCAAGATTAACTTCAACTGCTAGAGCTCCCTGGAAATAAGACAAATTCATCAATGCCAGATAGTAAAGAATCTTAAGTCACAAAGAAACAATCAGAACAAGGCTAAAACCAAAACCAAAGTGATCAAAAGAGCCAATCAGATGAGAAGAAACCACCTGCGTAAACACAACCAAACTGCCTGAAGCGCGGGAAAATGAGGGCGACCAAGTCGTAAGTGGTTTTAGTTTCGCATCTGATTGGTTGAGAGAGTAGTGCGAGTTTTCTGGACCAATCACAGAGCGAAGAACAAAAAGAAGAAAAAAACCCAAAACCAATACAATCTCGGATAGCATTTGACACTCAATTGAAAATTGCTCTATTATAACCCAAGGTGAAATCAAGTACAAGGATTCAAGGGCGAAAAGTTGCAATCAAATGAGGCGCGGTTGGCTACACATTTGGAACTCACTGTTTGATAGAACAGCCTATACAGTCACACAAGAAAACTCACAATACGCAAAAACTGTTCCTAAAACCCAAATAAATTGTCTGTACTTAGTGTTTGCAGCAAAAGCTGTAAGGTAATTTGAAAAGGTTACTTAAGTACAAAAGTTCGATAAGGATAGCAAACCTACTGTGAAATGACTTAAGCACTTGAAATTCCCTTTTGCCAAAACTAATATTTGACTCTAAAATATTCCACACTAATAACGTAACTAAGCCTCGGTATCTTCACCGAGATTAAACTGGCCATTTGTTTCGCAAGAAAACTTATCGAGGCCCGCTGAACTCGAGAATGCGCTGATGTAAACACTTTCGTAACCAACCTGTCCTACAGCATACAAGCACTCATCAGGACCAAGAACCTGTGGAAAAAACGAATTGTCATGAAAACAGGAAAATACCCCTTCAAAAAACTTTAAACGAAAACCATACATTCCTTTTTATCCACAGACTTTTCCAAAAAACAACAAACAAATTGCTGTGCTAGGCTCAAAAAAAAAACAACAACAACAATAACAGCAACAACACAGACATAACAAGACATTGCAAGTAGGCTCTCTCTATCAGAGTTGCAAGACGCTAGTACCACAGTCGCGAAGATCAATTAATTCATTCTCGTGTCGCAGCTCTAATAACGAACGTTTGCTCACTCGTAGGCAAGCTAAATTAATGCAGCATTTGCTAGACGAGATCAGGAATGAATCTGACCTGCTCAATACGTTCCGCCCAACCCATGCGGTCCATTCCTGCAGCTGCCAAGATGAGAGCGTCATATTTATCACCAGCATCAAGCTTGCTGAGTCTAGTGTTTAGATTTCCACGCTGGTCATTGGAAAACACGTTGTTAAGGACATTTAACTCGCTTGTAAAAAGTATCAAAGAATTTTATAGGTTCTCTTTCGATTATCTAAAAGTATCTTAATCATACTTGAAGTTCTCTTAAAGCCGCTCTATACTGGTGACGAAGTCGGAGTCGGAATCGTAGACAAAGTCGGGATCGTAGTCGGAGTCGTAAGAGCGCTTCCGACTTCTGGAAAATCGAAAGTCATAGTCGTAAGAGAGTCATAGGCTCGACAGAATCAGAGTTGTAAAAATCAGAACGGTTTCATTTTCTTCCGATTCCACTTCTGACATCGACGCTTATGTTCCATTGAAAGCTGATTCACAAGCGGAAGTGGAAGAATCAACCGATCACAATGCGAGTTCTCAGGCCATCCAAAGCCTTCCAACTGCGACAATCCAGTTTATTTTTCTTCTGATTCCGTCGGTTTGATTTTCACTTGATTGTATCACTCTGCGACTCCGACTCCGAGCGCGTCGAAAACTACCCTTTCGTTTTGCATGGGTATCGAGCCAAGTCCAAGACTCCATTGATTTTCCTTCACTTAGCTCCGTGATTGGTCTAGAAAACTCGCGCCACATTCTCAACCAATCAGATTTTAAGGTAAGACCAATAACAACTTGCAACTTGGTCACTCTCCTACTTCCGCGACTCCGTCGATTTGCTCTGTCTACTTTGACTTGTTAGTGGCTCCTCGTTATCATTAGTTGGGTTTTTTTCACGACAGTCAATCGAAAGCACTTCAGCTCAGCGATCGGTGGTTCTGCAATGACTGTGTTTCCGCACAATCGTTAGGGTCACATTATGCTTTAACAATCCTAGCACTCAGACAAATAAGGGGGGCAAGTTTCTTAAGAAACTAAAGAAACTGTGGTGCAGCGTCGATGGCAGAGTATAACAAGGTAATTTGGTATTATCAGCTGGGTTGATAACGTAAATTGACCACTGTAAAGAGTTTAAAAGCTGACGTTTCGAGCGTTACCCCTTCGTCAGGGCGAGAGCGTTTTGGGCGTTGGCCTTTTGCTCTGACGGAGGTCTAACGCTCGAAACGTCAGCTTTTAAACCCTTAACGATGGCCAAGTTAAGTTATCAACTCAGTTGATAACACCAAATTACCCTAGCACTCAGGCGTCTTTTTATACTTAATCGAGTTGTCTCGCGCGTGGCGAACCAAAATCTTTTTAACGACCAGTTTCACAAAAGGATACGACATCTTCAATAAGCAAATGAGGAAAAGCTCTTTTAAGTTGTGCACTACGCCTTAGTGAGCTTGTCCCAATCACACTGTGGGGGAAAATGAATACAGCTGTATATGATCAACAATCGAAAATAGCATTAGTCCTAAGTTTGTTCAAAGGCGTGATATTATAGTTAATCTGAGACATTTAAGGAATGCTATAAAATATTATTTCGGAAAGGCAGAAAAACAAAAAAAAAGACTCGCAAACAAATAAGAAAAGATGACCAGGGATGAAATTAAAAAGATTTGAAAATCACGAAGCTGAAAAAAAAACCCTAACCCTTTCAAAGGACTCTTCATGGGTGAGACATGGACACTTTTGAAAGTACCGTAAGTATACATTATCTTTTATACATGTCTATAACTCTTTATGAGTAAAATTACATCGCAAAGTTAGTTCTCACCTCCCTTTGGGTAAAGAAGCGAGATTGGAACCTTTGTGTTTAGGATGAAAGACAACCACATCATAAGGACTGTCTCGCCTGATAAAACGCAAAGAGAAATACTAAATCACCCGACACAGGTAAAAAAATCTTAGGACCGGTTATTTACACGAGGTCTAACCCAAATTGCAGTTTTATGCAAGCAGTGGGCCTTAGGTATTCCCTATAATAGGGATGTTTTCATTAAATTAATGACCTTCCACTGCTAGCTTTTGGCCCTCTTGACTCTGCTCACAAAAATTAATGTTCAGATAAAAGATTCAGTTAAATTCAAGATAGTTTAGATTGTGGTTTTGTTAAACAATGGCTAAACTTTTATTAAAATGACCAGCCCTTAATTTCTGAGTAATCTTTTCATATCAAATTTGTGCTATAAAATTGGAAAAGAATCCCACTATATTCCACTGATCACCCTTTATACCCTAACATCAGTATGTATATTCTCCACACCATTCTCTATACATTTCTTAAGGTGTTAACAAGGAGAATTAGTTGAACAATCAAGAGCTTCTTTAGTTGGTGATCATTTCCTATATTCTTGTGACCTTAATGTGTGATTCAGGAATGAAAAAAATAATATTAATGTAAAGAGAAATTAGATGCTGGTCACTATTAGGGTTCGAAGAGTTAAAACCATTACCTGAAGACAGCCCCAATTAACATGCCTGGTGGAAGAGTGGATGGAAGATCCTTCAGTGAATGAACTACAAAATCCACACTAAGAACAAACAAAAAGAACTCCTTAAAAGAGAAATTGTTCTTCTATAAAACTAAAGTAAAGTAATCAAAATTTGCAATCAGAAATAAAACTACATGAAGCCTATAAGAGGAAATGTTAAGCAACATCAACCAGGTGACAGTTGTTTTCAGCTTGGAGTGAGTTTAATGATTGAAAGTAGGTGACATTCATCTTATGGAGTAGAACCACTAAATGTACCTACCTTTTATTTGCCAAGGCGACTTCTAATTCCTTTGTAAATACACTTTTTTCTCCAATCTAAAGTTAAAAAAATTCAGTCATATTATAAGTTATGTAGGCACGTTGACAATATTGAAACTGAATAAGAGAGTTTTTCAATAAATTACTTTAATTTTCTTTAATCAAAAATTATAATTTACGGTGTCCTTATTCAAATGAAGGTCAATAGAGAATAGGGCCCCTTTATTTAAGGACTGTGACTACTTGGTTCCATTTCAATTGTGCGAGTGGTTGGAAAATTAGAGAGTGTTTCATAAAAAAAAAACAGTAACAAGCACAGGGTCATGGTGTCTCAAGTAAGATAAAATTTCAGATGAGTTTTCCTTCTTATGGCAAAACATTGGTAATTGTAAGGGAGGTTTAGCCCTTTCACTCCCAGATCACAATAGTAATTCTTTACACTATCTACCATACAATTCTTCTGATGTTAGTTTGGAGAATTTTGTATGGGATCAACTTGTAATCCTCTGGTTGATATTTTTCCTAATTCTTATCACTTGTCTGCTTGATATTGTATTGAAAATGTAAGGAGAAATTCTGTCTTGGTAACCCATGGGAGTTAAAGGATTAAGGAATGACTGGGTTCTACTTTAAAATTAGTATGGTAACCTTTTATCTAATTAAAACAAGCAGCACAGAATTACTTATTTGACATATTGATACAATCATGTCTCAGTCATATACATGTACCACTAACCTTGGGTAATGGTTTTTCTAAAATGTTATCTCCTATGGTAGACATGGAAACTAAGGGGAAACAAAGTAAAAGCAACCATCAATTGTTCACATTGTGTACAGGATGAACCAAGGGTCAAGGGTTAAGAGTCAGTAACTCTTAATCCTTTCACTCCCACAATCTCACTGGTAATTCTCCTTACTGTCTGCGATACAATTCCTATGATGCTGATTTGGAGAATTTGGTGTTAGATCAACTAATATTCCCTTAATTGAAATATTTCTTTATTCTCCTCTCTTGTCTACTTGATGTTGTATTGACATTGTAAGGAAAAATTCTGTCTTGGTCACCTGCGGAAGTTAAAAGGTTAACTGGAGGTAATGTTAGGGCACGGAGAAAGACAGAAATTAAATTCTAATGGTTACAGTACTAGACTCTGCATGGAAAAACTTTAAGATTGAGCCAGAGCCATTGTGCTGTTTTCCTGGGAAAGAACACATTACCTTTCTCCTCCCAGGAGAAAAAAATGGGTCATAGCAAAACTTCCAGGGAATCCTGAAAAATTCTGAGGGGTAACTTAAAATTGAACTGCAGCTTACAATTGAAAAGGAAAAAAAGGTGATTCCAGACACTGCAGAAACTATCCTATGTTCTAGAAGCCATGTGAGTCAGCTTCATATACAGACTTGACAAACTGATCACACTTGATTTAATTCAAAGATAAAACTTCCCAATAAATGTAGATGAAACAAAAAAAGGAAAAACTCACCAATTTCAAAGGAAGTGTTTGGCCAAAGCTTCTTCAGTTCATCCACAATGACATTAGTTTGAATAAGAGCCAACTTTATAAAAGTAAATAAAAAAAACTGCATGAAATAAAGTCTACGTTGGTTACCTTCTGATAAGTATCCACTAACATTTAAATTGGCAAGAGGTCACGATGGCCAGATATTGGCCTTGTTCTGTTCAATCAAACAAAAACACGGCTAACAGTATATATAGTTCATTAAAATAATGCTATGAGGTACTCTTACAACCACTGAAAATAAGCTATTTCGTTTTCTTTTCATCACAGCCCGCCACACCCTAACCGACCCCCTTCCCCAACACCAAAATCTGTTGCGAATACATCTTCAAATCGTACGTTGAAACCAATACACTTAATTAGACGTTGTAGTGCCATATTTTTACATCAATATCTTTGTTTAATTTTTTTTTAGGCGTAAAACTCACGAGATCGATCGAATCTTGTCCCAATTTAAACATTTTCTAGAACCGGAAAGAATTTTTAACTTCATAGTGTTTGACTTCAAGCATACAGAATCTCTGTACAAAGACAAACACATCGAGTTTATGGACTTAAGACGCCACAAATAAGAAATTTATCTCCTAAAAGAATTTATTGCCACAGTAATAACTTTTAAGCGTCTACCAACATACCTGACTCTTGCGTGAACCAACTTTTACGACTCGCGCTGCGTCCGCCATATTGACCGAGATTACTACACGTGCCGAAGGACTGGTGACTAATGATCTTCGTTTCAAAGCGAGGCCACTCTTCCACAGGGTTCGCCATTTTGAAATATTGAGTTTTGCGTCGTAATCTACAAAATGGCGGTAGCTTTTCGCTTTACACGACAGCTTTCACAAACAGCAGGGTCACTTATGGCCTCTTGTAGAAGAAACCTGGGTATGGCATCTGTCTTAATGGCAAAAGCGGACAAGAGCGTTGATCCCATACAGAAACTGTTCGTGGAGAAGTTACAAGAGTACAAAAAGAAGAGCGCAGCCTCAGGGGACGAATTGGTCGACTTCACACCCGACAAGAAAGCTAAAATGGAGGTAGAGATGGATCAGATACGAAAGCGATTTGGCGGAGGAAATCTGGAGGAGTTTCCAAAGTTTGACTTTGATGAAGCCAGCGCATAAGACAGGAGACTGTACTTTGATTAACTTTTTATCGGTGATGGTACGATGAGTGTGTTGAACTGAAGGCAACAAGAAGATATTTGGATTGTGCCTCTTGTTCTGTGTGTTATTTGTAATGAAACGGGGCTCATTTAAATCACTGTAATTCTCTAGAATAAAATCACATCTCAAAAAGTGTTGATTTAACTGATTATTTTGCATTTTTAATAAGCACTACTAACCTATAGGAAAGATCTGAAGAGAAGTGTGCTTTCTAATTACTTCCCACTGTAATTTTATTTTGTAGATTCTGTGTTTTAGTACATCTGTTTAGTAATGGATTGTAGATGACATAAAAAAATTGATAAGAACTGTAAAGTGGCACACGAGGCACAGCCAAGTGTCTTGCTGATATTTTTAGCACGTTTTCTGCAGACCCATGGCAACATGGAATGCATTTGTTTTATTTGACAAAAAAAAGCAAGTGTTGACATGATCTATGTGTCTATCCTCCAATAGGTCACAAGAAAGAACCAACTAAAACGCATGTTCATGTACAATTCAAATTATCATGTAAATCTTATTAGATGTTTGGTATGCAGTATTGCTGTGTACTTATTAACAATTGGTTCTTACGTCAGCGTGTGTTCATCGAGATATGAAGCACATGGGAAGTTTGGAGAGCATGAAAGATGCGTAAGAGTTGCTCGAGGCGTCTCGAGGCAAGTCTAACTTGCATGTATGCAAGAATTAACCCTCTCTTGACTGTAAGAGGCACAATAATAATTTACCATAGCAAAGGCCAAGTTTGAATTGACCGGAAAAGCCTGCAAAACACAGAAGATAAATATTGTTAAGTCCCCAAAAAGGCTCTTTAAATGTTGGGATTACTGTTTTGAGCTAGAATGGTTGGATCAAAAGGCCCGTTGTGGAACTCTCCAGATACTCCAGTGAAACATTAGTTGGCTAGTATAGTCTTGATGGCTAGTAAAGCAATAGTCAATATCTTCTTGGGCAGAAACATATTTTGTACCTGTATCAGAATCATGTAAGCCTGAGCCACTGTATTACCATTATTATTAGTTGGAGGGCACTGGGAAAGTAAAAACTGAAAAGAATGACTACAAACAGTCTGAACAATTGTGAAAGTGGGCTGAAATACATTTAAGCCCACCAAATTTGCTCCCTTTGAGCCCACAAAATGTGCCACAATGCCTGACAGTGAAAAGATTTTGTAACGTTTACAGTATCTTTCTTCAGTTTACAACCCAAGGAGACAAAAATTCAAGAGTTGAAAGACTAGGAAAGAAAATGTTTCCTTGTTTCACATTTATTTAACTCAGTGAAGAAGTCTAGAGAGTTCTGAGGAGGATAAAATTTACTTAACATTCAAGTTGTCATGATTAATTTAATGCACCAAAAATGTATTCACAAACCAGTTGGATAGTCATGAAAAAACTAAAAAAAACTGACAAACAAAAACAAAATGGAGTGGTAGAGGTTATTTAATAGAAATAAGCAATGTCCAGTTTCCACATGAGAAACAAGAAAATAAGTATCTTAAGGACACTAGAATATTACACCTGTAACTGGCCTAATTAAAGAAGCTGAATTCACAGTTGTGATAACTCCTGATATTAAATGCATTTGGTGTTATGCTGACTTATGCATTTGAAATGTTTCAATAAATACAAGTAACAGTAACTACAACTCTTTGATTAAGCAACATGGGTACCTTAATTTAAAAGAGAACTGAAATACAGGATCAAAAGGCTGAATGACCTTTTTGACCACCTTTTGTCACTCGTTTCTAACTCATTTGTGGCCTTAAAATAATGGACAGATTCAAATCTAGATGAAAGACATGTTAAGACGTAACTGAATTCAGTCCATAGAGAATGAAGAAATAGTGCCTCACATCTGGAAATAATTTGGATTGCTCCCTTACTGATTATGTGTGACAAATCTAAGGCCTTGATAGGATTCATCAAAGAACACAATTGTGTCAGTGAAACAAAAATTTGAGACCATTTCACTGTTTGGTTATTTTTGTAGAATATATTATATGACATGGTTGATAGGATCGGCACTTATTTAAGGATTGACTGTACATAGAAGCTCTTTAAGTCCTGATCTGTTTCCCAGCAGTTAGTGTCAGGTACAGTTGAAGTGCAACAAGTCCAATGCAGGAGGTGAAAGTTGTTTTTAATAGCAGCAAGCTCCAGGATTGGATTCCCATTACATGGCTCAAAACACTGAGAAAAAAACAAAACAAATGGATAATTCTCCTTAAATTAACACTTTAGACCTAAAAAGCAGTATGCATACTCTCTATTCTGTTCTCTATACATTTCCTAATTGCTAACAAGGAGAATTTGTTTAACAATCAAGAGCTTCTTTAGTTGGTGATCATTTCCTTTATTCTAGTGACCTTAATGTGTGATTCAGGGAAGATATTAGGAAAAATCAGATGCTAGTCAGTCTTAAGGGGCTCACAGGCTTATAATAAGATGTACAAAATGTAGTTTATTTTTTAAATACATTGAACAAGTGTTGTTTTAGAAACAGACCACAATGTATGCATATACACATCATGTCACCTTCAGTTGTACAGTGTACTTTTGAAGTTTCAGAAAGACAAAGCTCAATAACTAATAATTAACAACTAAAATTATGAATAAATAAATACCAGCAAATAAACAAAATAAATGCATTAGGTAAAATATGAAAGAAGGAAAGCTCAAGGCTGTACTAAAGCAGAGAAGATACATTGTGAAGTGCAATAATCATAGATAAATGATTGTGATTAAGAAAAAAAATTATGAAAGTGAGCATATGTTATAACAAACACACACTAATACACACAGATGCTTACTCAATAAGAAGAGGCCTATAGCATGTTAGAGACATGAAAACCATAACTATTGGAAGGAAGGATTTCTGCAGATCTGTCCTGCTCCATAACCACACAAGAGCTGCTGTAGATATATGCTGAATCTGAAATGATGAAAAAGTACATACATTAGTTAATTGCTGCCATGAATGTACACACATGCAGAGACTCAAGAGATAATAAGTACCTTGTGTTTGAATACAATATGACCGTGGTTAAAATTTCAAGTCAATATAAATCTTAACACTTTAACTCCCAGATCAAATTTGTCATTCTCCTCACTGTCAACCACACAATTCTTGCAATGTTAGTTCAGAGAATTTAGTATTGGATCAAATTATTATCCCCAAATTAATATTTTTCTTTATTCTCATCACTTATCTAGTTGATATTGCATTGATGTTGTAAGGAGAAATTCTGTCTTGGTCACTCATGGGATTTAAAGGGTCAATTGTAGCTTCAGATGTTTGTGTGTTATATTTTTTTTAACTTACAGCTTTGTTTCATAACACAACCCATTACATACAAGACTACTACAACTAAATACACATTGACATTGAGGAAAAAGTTATAGCATACATACAATAAATTAAAAATACATAGGAAAATTAAATGCAAAAAAAAGAAAAAAAGAAGAAGTAAACTGACTGGTAACACTACAAAAAACAGAACAATGCAGCGTGGTTCTGAGTAAGATATTAAAATATTGTTATGGAAGACGGGAATAATTAGGATTTAACATAACTCATAAACCTGAAGGAACAGTTCCTTGACAGACTGAAGACAAATTTTAATCTATCTGCTCTATATTGTATTTAATGGTTAGTTTTTTCTTTTACAAAGTCTGACCAAGTCCGACATGTCTGTATGTGTGTAGTTAATTAACCCTTACCAAGCTGACGTTAGCATCAAAACTCATTTGTATGTATTTCCAGTCAAATTCAACCCCTCTTGCGCCAACCCACAAGGGAAGGAGACGAGTCATCACAAGCTCAGCTGTAGCCCAACCTAAAAAAAAACAATCACAACAACAATAATAAATACATAAATCAAAGAAAAAAAAGACCCAAATCATGTTGTTTGACTGTGGATCCATACCACAATACTACAAGCACATGCATGTAACCTCCAAAACCAGTGCTACATGGATGTACATGTCATAATACCAAGACATTCTTCAATGAACAACTTTTATTAATAATTCTATGGTTGACCCTGTAGGTAAACAAAATCAAGGAAATGTAGTGCTCCCATTGGCTGTCTCAGCAGGTAAAGTGAGCCTACAATGTCTTAACTACTGCTTTGTTCTTTAAACTAAATCTTGCCTCAACCTGGTTTTTGCCATTCTTTAATGTGATCATGAATCAAACAAGCTTGATCATTTAAAAGCACTAGTAAGTGCTTTTGCTATTCTTTGTTTTCTGCCAAGTTCATAAAATGCAGAACATTTAACTCAACATTTTTAACTTTAACATGGCACATGGTCAATACCACAAATTTTAAATTCTTCATATTGAAATGCATACATGTACTGTAATAGCAACAGAAATATCTTGCACATGAATCTCAAAGATCGTTAATTCTCCAAATAAAAGCTGATATGTGCTGAATGTACTCCACATTGCCTTATAAAAATTTAAGAAGATTCTACAACTTACCAACACCAGCCACTAAAACCTTCAATTCACCTTTGCCAGCAATTTTAGTCATAACTAAATGAAGGCCAACAAGATCTGCAAAGTCGACTGTGGATCTAAGAAATTCCTGAAAGAGGAAATAGAATAAAAAAGTTAAGCTCTAATAACTGGAAATCTCTCCATTCAACCACTAACAAATATATATAGCTATAGCATTTCTTCTGTTTAATCAATTGATGTGATCACTTTAGGTTAAGTTAAATGACACTCAGTATAAATATTTCTTGTGTGCAAAGAATAGTTAAGCTATGTAAAATGATATGGTCAAAATTACACCTGTAGTAACAGGAAAATAGAAAGTTACAAAAGTGTAGTTCTTTATGTTTTGCAACTTATGCTTCTGATACATTTGAGCAAATCCTCTATAATGTTTCCTATACAGTACTATAGCATTAATGCTGACCTACCCCTATAAAGTCGATATGACCTGCAGAAACATCTGATGTGGGAAAGAAAGTTGCTAATACCAACATCTGTAAAAAAAAAATAGACAGTCAGGAAATAATTATGACAGAAAAAGCCAGATTTACACATACATGTAGACTGCAGACTGTTCCATTCTTGTTCCCTTAATTGTTTATTGTTTGATTATGTCACTTTTATCCTGTCTCTGTTCTATCAACAGGTATTTTAAACCTTTTTTATTCCTCTTATTTCTTTAAACTTTTCTGGCTTGTCAAACTCCCACATTATACTGTTTCACAAAAAACTGGACACAGACTAGAATATGTTTTCACAACTTGAAAGCATGGAGCTTTTTGGTATAAAGACCAATTAAGGTTAAAAAAAACTAACACTACAACTACAGTGTCAACTCATTCACAGAGACACTCTACTTCATGCCAAAATCTCTCAAAAAACACTGTTAGATTGACAAATTTTGAAACCCAAATACACCTCAAACTGTGCTGAATCCACTTGGGCATGACAGACAACATTTTAAATTTTGTGGATGCTAAGTGCATAAAATGTGCACAAATCTGGCAAGTTCATAAAGTCACTCAGAATTTCCTCAATCAGACAGCTTAAATTTAAAACTGAATTTTTTTATTTTAAGAATATTAAAAACAAAACAAATTATAGGTGAATCTTTAACTCCCAGGAGTGACCAAGACAGAACTTCTCCTTACAATATCAAGCATACAACTGATGAGAATGAAAAAAAAACCACTCAGAGGATTATTAGTTGACCCAATACCAAATTCTCTAAACCAACATTATGAGACTTTTATGGTAGACAGCAAGGATAATTACTAATGAGATCTTGTGAGTGAGGGTTAAGAACTGATATTAGGTCATACAACATCAAATCAATAGAAATTCCGAATCTCAAATTCATTTGAAGAATTTTCTTTCGATAAGATATCTCGATTTTCAATTGTCCTGTATAAGCACATACACGCAAACTGGCAAAACTAATTATAAGTCGCGTGATTTAAGTCTCGTCATCATGATCGAGAGGTGATGGCGCTCTCAGTGCATAAAATATCTCCTTGTTACAACAAAATTTTATGTATAAATGAAGATTACCGATTTATAGCCACTGGTAAGCTAAATAAAGGTGTGCCATATTTTGACTGCTACTCACATGTATTAATTAAATTTTAAAAGCAAGGTTGAATCATTCAACTCTAGAAGAATCGGTTTTTACCTTACAAAGTTGTGTTACGAGGTACGCAGCCCCAGCCTTCACACATCTCCAAAATGCACTGTACTCTGACCTTCAATAAGAAACAGTACAAGATAAAAACTGATCGTTCCAACAATCTCAAGAAACATGATAACTCAGTGTGAGATAAAAATTTTCGAATCGTTGAACACGCCAAATCATACACAAAACTCCACCAACTTACAGTCCAGAACACTTGTAGACAATAAAATAAGGAAAGTACGCTAAAGCCACACAATTTCCGAAATGAAATAAAGTCATTCTATCGGGAAAATAAAGGGAATCTCAAAAGTTCTTTCCTGACTAACAGTGAATTGTAAAATGGCTGCGAATAAAACTTGGTAGCCTCGCAAAGTAGCTTTGTAGCCTCGCACAAGTGGCTTTGTAACCTAGCAGCCACTGAAAGGCGCAAGTTTCAAAATTTAACAGATTCGCAGGCGTCTTTTCGAAATTTGTATCAGTTATTGTTTATCATTTTGGTTTCAGCTTCTCTTATTTTCTTGAAAAATAGAGAAGATGCCGCGTAGAAAAAAGGCGAGAAAGAATCAAACTAGTCGTATGCGGCCGGTGCTTCCAGAGGGCGATCTCGACTCTTCAATGAGCATCGATGAACGCAAAGCAAAGTTGGATATTTATTTGAAAGATTTAAACATGCAAGGTACAGATATTGTAAAGCTAACTGTTTTATTTTTTGACGAAAATGTGGTAAACTTACTTATAATTCAGCTTAAAACTATATTTTAATGATGTACATTACGGGAAACATTCTTTAAGGTACTTTGGACCACATATAAATGTTATAAGCTGAACGGCAAAATCACGGACAAACGTACCTCACAATCCTTTAAGTCCAAAATACAGTAGTTTAATCTTGTAGATCCTATAACTGAAAATTGTGGCTGCTGTCTTATTTGTAGTTCTTGAGAATTTTAAGAAAGATATTTAGCATTTTTATGTATATTTTGGTGGGGGATAGCTCCTTTACTTTTAACTTTTAAATTTTAACTTTTTATAAATTTTAGATTTTAGTGAATTATGAATTTATCTGGTGATACCATGTATTAACTCATTTTATCATTTTTTCCCCTATTATTTTAAATTCCCCAATTAGCTTTTTAAGTAAAAGACATGGACACTTAAATTAAGTTGTTATGTTATTTCAACTGAAACTTTTATAGAATCGAAGTGATCGCATTAATGACTATTAAACCGGCAATGTTATGGTGCTGGTGTGGCTTTCTAAAGTGAACGATACGTTTTCTGAAGCTAAGTTAAATTTTTGCCCAGTTTATATGTAAGAATCATAGCTGAAATAAGCTCCAGATTTCATTTTATATGTCTTGAAAATATAATTTTTTTACTCAAACTTGCCACCATATATATGTCACTAAATCATAATTCTTCGGAATGTGTTCTGCCAATAAATGACTTGGACCTGATTGCAGTTTGTTGTATTATTTCCCATGCTTGTTCACATGTAGTTCAAGAGAGAGTGGAAAAGATGAAAGCCAGGGGTTATGACATGATCTGTAAAGTGAAAGGAGCTTTTTCTTTGGAGATCTTGAAACTTCCAATGGTAGGTTCTTAACTAACTGAGGTACATTTATGTTTGAGGAGTCAAGAGGACCAATCATTTTGAAAACAAAACATAAGAAAAAATGTACTTAAGAATACTGTATGTTTAAGAATTTCACCTTTGGTTCAATTTGATTGAATTACAGGATGGTTCATTGCTCTCATTAAACAACAATGTGTGCATTATCATGAATAATGACATTGTGACATGTTGCTCAATGAAATTCTCAAAATTTTTCCAAATACACTTGGGTGGCTTATCTTCCTTAACATTAACTTGTAGTTGATATCATAATCGACTCTGAGCTTCACGTGCCTCCTATTGCAGCACAAAATTAAAAACTAGTACTTTTAGTTATGTAATTATTGTTGTTAACAATGTGATCAGATCAATTGACTTGTTGAATTGCATTTAAAATGCTGTCAACTTTTGATCTTATTTATATAGAACATTAGAAAGATGAAGCTGAGTGATTATCGAGGTATGTGACTGGAAATTGTAGAGCTCTATTTATGGAACATTGTTAAAAATGGGTCACTGTCAGCTAGCAGTAATAGTTTGTCTTAAGTACTTCATTGAGAAGAAGTTAGTTGCCTTTGCATTGGCTGTGTGATCTTGCGATCAAACTTGAGGAGAAAGCTTGTTGCAAGATTAAGACCAAATAGTGGCTGCTTTAGGAAAGATTTTGTACATCATGAAGTGTGTACCTCTTACTAAGGGTCTTGATGAATGTGTATGTACTATAGATGTTCATTGAGATCAGTACAGTATTCATTCCAGGAAACTCATTATAAAGGATGGAATGACATCACATGACAAATCAATTAAAACTTTTGCATTATAACTATCTGCAATTGTCACTTGGAGTATCCATTTTTTTCCTGGATGGACTGCAAAAGCCCAATGCAAGTTAGATCCACCTTCATTGATACCTTGCAGACACAATCTGTTAGCAGGTTCTCATTATTACTGATTTGGGACACTTTTCTCTGCCAGTGGGAACATTTGAGATGAGTCAGGAAGAGGTAATTTGGTATTATCAACTGAGCTGATAATGTAAATTAGTCACCCTTAAGAGTTTAAAAGCTGACCTTTTGGGTATTAGCCCTTTGTCGGAGCAAGTGACAAAGGGCTAATGCTCAAAACATCAGCTTTCAAACTCTTAACAATGGCCAATTTATATTAATAACTCTGTTGATAGTACCAAATTACCTTGTTATACTCTCCTTCCGACCTAGCACCACAGTTTCTTTTGAAACTACCCTCTTTATTCATGAGTCAGGGAGAGGTTTTGCAGAGGGTGTGGAACTCACTATCAGTGCTAGACTCTTTACAGACTTCTTGCTGGCTAGGGATGCTCAAGGCTTAATATTTTACTAGGGGGGGGGGGGGAAGAGACGCTCATGCAAAAACTCCAATAATGAGAGCCTGCTCACAAGCTACGGGTAAATGGTAATTGAGAGTAAACCACTGTGCCCTGACAACTATCCAGCTATGATGCTCCCAATTATTAGTACCAGTCCAATTTATTCTGTTATGTTTACACACCTGTCTTCAATCTCTTTTTAGCTCAGGGTGGTGAGGTGAATGAAACTGCTCTAAATGAGGTAATGTTAATACTAACAATAATTTATCAATGAATAAGGAACTATCTTAAGCTTCTTTTGAATAACACTCAAGCATCTTGAATAATCAGGTCATAGGAAGAACAGACTCTAACCATTTTGTATTTTTGTCAAAAACATGTGTAAGAATGTATGCACTATGTTTATGAAATATGTAATAACTGAAAATGGAAAGAGACGCTTTCACTCAACATTTATAATTCAACATCTCTTATTATTGCTTGATTTTACAGGCTTCTAAACTTGTAACTGAAATGACAAGATCAGTTCTACAACCTACAACAAAAGCTACTACAAGGTATAAAGTAGAGATGCTCACAACTCCATGCAAGTGTCCACCAGACCTTCTCTTTTTGCTCTTAGTCAATTCAAGTTACTCAACAGTTCTTAAACAGATATTTGTGATCACCAGATTAGTCTAATGATACATAATTTTGGCGTTATTTGTCCACAGAGATCCATTCACTGAACTTGGAAACCTGCCATTGAAAACTCCATCAGGTACATGTTTGATGAACACTTTGTCATTCCATAATGTTTCCTTGTGCTTGTAAAGATAAACTCTAAATTTCATCACAATAGATTAGACATAGTAACATTTAGTTTAGACTGGTAGCAAAAATTTAACTTGGAGAAAAATTTGAAGAGCAACATACACACAAAAGGTGTCCAAATCAGAGGCCTGATCAAGGCATCTATCTTAACCTACAAGCTCACACTGTTACAATGTGATGTATATGATTTATATGGGTGTGTTTTATTCCGCTCTCATATAAACTTCTTTCAACATCAGCTTTGCTTTGTAATCCTCTTCTTGTAGGAATTAAAGTCAAAAGTGAGGATCAGACAGGAAATGTGAAACTAAATGTGAGTGGAAATTTTTATTCTGCATGAAACAAAGCTTTTTAATTGAACTAGCTCTCACCCAACTTGCCATTTCTGCCACAATGTCTAAGGGGTGACCTAACCCAGGAAAGCAGATAAGAAATTTGTAATGTAAACATTCCATTTTCCTTGAGTTTATGGAATCAACAGAGCTTTGCCATTTACTATAGTTTTGTTATAAACTATTTCAGCATTAAATTTGTGGTGGTTTTAGCAGTATTATTGTTATCAAAGAACTTTTTAAGATGACCTTTGTAAGCAATAAAAACTAGGTGTACATTTTGCCTCTTTGTAGAATCAATTCTTTAAAGAAAACTTCTTAAGGGTTAGGGTTAGGGATCTGATTACAATGATGTTTTGTAGCTTTCAAATATTTCAATTTGTTTTCAGGAACCTGGGTTCTTGGAACCAACCACAGCTCCAAGATCACTGCGTCCAAGAAAGGTGAAAATGAGTATGCAGTCACTAATTTATGAGGAAACTTCCAATGTCACTCCTCGCTAATACATGTATTTCAGAAGTCAAAAGAGGCTAATTTTAGTACTTATCTTATAATTGTGAGAGCTTTGCCTGACAGCTTAACCAGCTTACCCCAAGATCTAGATATTGATTCTCTACACTGCTTGCCGTACATTTTTTCTTATTTTAGATGTAAGAATTTGGTAGTCAATCAAACAACAATTCCTCAACTGAGTTAATAATTTCTTGCACTACTTATTACCCTACTGCATTAAAAAGTTGATGGTTTATGAGAAAGCACCTTGGTATAAACACCAAATGTAAACTAAAAGATATTAGGAAGTCTTTTGTTGCTTTCCTTTGTAATGGATCCCATGAAGAAACAATACTTTGATGTCCTATGGTCATCATATCAGTATGCTTATTTTTCATGCTGTTCTCTATACATTTCTTGTGGTGCTGACTAGGAGAATTTGTTTATAACAAGCAAGAGCACCTTAAGTTGGTGTTCATTTCCTTAATGTGTGTCTTAGGGTGATGTTTTAAAGAGAATTTAGATGTTAGCCATTCTTAGGGATCCCCTACGAGAATTTATCAAAATACAACAATGAGCCTTTAGTTAAATTCAAAAGCATTTAAAAAGTTGAAAGAGATTGCAACATGTTATATGAACAATGAATTGGAATACACACATGTACAATATGAATACTTCATTTTGAATACATCCAAAAGTAAAATGACTGTCTGATGCATCATTCCTCAATAGAGAAAAGATATGTCTCCCAGCACAGTGGATAAGAACACAAGATCAGCCAAGACTCGCAAAACAAAAGATAGCATTACAGTTGCACCACCTTCTACTGGGAAACGCACAAGGTAAGTATGCCTGACAATTTTTTTTCAATGTTTGTGGACAGTTCTGCCCTAATATGCAAACTCAAACAACCAATGATTGATCAAGTGCAAACAATTACAGAATGCTTTGGTAGATTTGTTGGTGACTCAATGTATTAAAATAGTTATTGACTGAGTTTGGTTGGACTGGTTAGGTAAATATTTGGCTATCCTTCATGATGCACAGACCTTGCCTGCCCTTAGTCTGTATTTCATGACCTGGAGCCAGATATTTTTCCTTTCACTCAGTCAATATATTGATAAATAGTATTATTTTGTAATTTCATGGTATGGTTCTTTATTATTAGCAAAAGGATACAACCCAAAGCTCACTTTGCAACACCAGCAGTGAGGGGAATTCCTTACAGCAACACACCAATGGTGACACCAAAGTTTGACCCACGGTTAGTTTATACATAAAATTTTTACTCAACATACTTGAATGGTACATTGTATTCTAAGTTTGTTTTGATGCTCTATTTAGCAGTGGGGGTTTTCCAGCATTCATGTGGCACTTAACCTTTCAACCTGTAAGAGTGACTAGCATCTAATTTCTTCTACAACATCAGCCCTGATTCAAACATGAAGGTCATGAGACAGGGGTTTCAAAATTGATTTGAAGCAAGAATCAGACTCTGCTAAAGTAGGTGACTGTGAAAAGTGCATTAACCCTTAACTCCAGATCAAATTTGTCATTTCTCCTTATTGTCAACCATACAATTCTCATAATGTTAGTTCTGAGAATTTAGTATTGGATCAACTAGTTATCTCCAAATTGATATTTTTCTTTATTCTCATGACTTATCTGGTTGATGTTGTGTTGGTATTGTAAGGAGAAATTCTGTCTTGGTCAATCATGGGAGGTAAAGGGTTAAGGTAATTATTTTGACCTGAGGAAAAAGTGACATGTTAGGGTAGGTGGCAGAACTCTAGCAGTTGCTGGCTTGTTTTGAAACCTCTGTGAAATTAAAGGAAATAATCACCAGCTAAAGAAGCTCATGATTTTTAAACAAATTATCCTTGTTAAACCTTGGGAAATGCATGGAGAACAGAATATTGAATATGTACTGATGTTAAGGTATAGAGGATTAAATCAATGAAGCCATTGTGATCCTTTTGTTCCATATGTTTAAAGGTTACCAGTGACTCCTGCCTTGCTGCGAGAACCAAAAGTTGGTGAAAGGTAGGTACTGTAGAGCCAATAATGTGAAATTACCTGAACAAACACGTTACATGTTTATGTAAATAGAACTTATTATTTATGCCACTGAAAATGAAGAAAAAGGGCGCCTTTAGACAAATTCTTTTTCCTTTTACCTCTGTCAGTTAATTCTATTGCTATTTAGCCAAAAAAAATTGACAAAAACATGGTGTCAAACATTCAGTGGTATAATCATGAATTAAGGGACAATTGTAGTGTTACAGAACTGTATGTACGGATATTGTTCTTAGTACTTTGTATTGAGCATTGATCAAAATTCTTTTTTTCAGTATCATGTCTCTGAATGGATCGCCCATTGTTAACAGCGCTCCAGCCCCAAACACACCGCAGCTTTCTATTTCCCTTGGTAACGGACGGGTAAGAGTTCTGCAGTAATGTCATTTCGGTTACTACATGTACCCTGGTCAGTTAAGTGAGACCATTCTTGATAAAAACTCAATCCAAAGAGAGTGTATGAGCTCATTGGTCAGTTCCCTGTTAATTTTACTGATTACGACAATATTCATCAGTCAAATGTTGAGACTGTGTGGAAGTTGTCTCTGACTTGTTCCGGTCTATTAATGTACATATATGGTTATCTCGCGAAAGTAAAGTATTTTTGAAGGTTATGCGTTTATCACTTTGAAGTTTCAACATCTTCCTGGGTGATGACCCTCCCCGGTGCCAAAATATTGTTCAAATGCCCCACCCAAGCGCTGGATTTGAGAATCAGTATTTTGTAAAAGGCAAGGTCAGATTTTCATGTTGACCTTTTCTCCTCTCATAACTGTCACTGTCATTTCAAACATATCTCCTAGAGGATTCAACTTAATCCCACCTCTCACCTGAGCCCGTCGCAATCGACGATTCTGAACGACGCCGCAAGGAAGAATGTGGAATTACTGCAGGTGTGTGCATATACTTGTGTACAGGTACTATCTTTAGAGTCAAGTTAAATTCCTCAGCGAAAAGTGGTGTTAGTTTATAAAGAAATTGTGATGCTGCGTCGGTGGGAGAGTGTAACAGGGTAATGTGGTATTATCAACTGAGTTGATAACGTAAATTAGCCACTGTAAAGAATTGCAAAGCTGATGATTCGTCAGAGAGAATAGAGGAATTGTGGGTTGTGTGTGTTTCTGTGCAGAAAATGGAGCTCCGCTGCATATAAAACACACACACACAACCCACAATTCCTCCATTCGCTCTGACAAAGGGCTAACGCTCGAAACTTCAGCTTTGCAACTCTTTACGGTGACCAATTTACGTTATCAACTCAGCAGTGAAACTACTTTAGGCATTTTGACTTTCGTATAATATTTTCTTTTTTAGCTAAAGTTTCCCCGCGCTAGGGGGTTGGCATTAGTTGCATACGTTTCCGAGCTTCTTATTTATAGCACGTATCCCAATTTTCCCCTCTTCTAGTACTTGGTACATGCCTTCCTGCTCGTCCCACTGTTTGTGTGTTTTCCCGCATTTTGAAAAGCTCTTTCGCATTCCCGCTCTTCCCAACGTTTGTATTTTCCGCCTAACCGCGCTTCGCACTGGTTGGTTGTTGTGAAAGTACTTACAAACACGTTGCAATATTTATTTTTCTTGCAGCAAAAGCTTTCACAGCTCCTGGCCATGCCAACTCCAGCAGAGAAAAAGTGATTCTTAATTTCCTTTTCTGTCAGTACATTTTATTTTGCTGATGACAAGAAACCTAAGTTAACACTGTACTAAGACTAGGACTTATGAAAAAATGTTGAAAGCGCGTTATTTGATTGTTTAGAGCAATTTTTTAATTGAATGTCGAAAGTAATGTGGCCGCTTTTTGATTGGTCCAGAAAACTTGCGTCACGCTCAAGACCAATCATATGAAAAACTGAACCAATCACGATTTGGTTGCCCACGTTTTCCCGCGCTGTAGGCAGTTTGGTCGGTTTTACTTTGAGTTCTCATTGGCTCTTAAAGATACTTTCCTCTATTCTGATTGGCCTTTGTGATTACCTTAGTTTTTGTTTTCTGACACTTGATTGAAAAGTGCTCTATGTATGTTTGTGTTTACTTGTTTTATTCACTTACTATGCTCTGAGAATTTTTCGCTTCAGTGTCTTTCAACATAGAACTATTCAGATGTGAGATTACAAAACAACCCAAAACAACCTTGGTGTTTATCAATTTGGAATTGCAAAATTGACCTAAAATATTAGATAAGTGTTGGTTAGATTACTGAATTTTTCTCTACAGCGGGCTGGTTATTGAGCATTAAATAACTGTAACATTTTCGTCTTTCCTTCCCTGTTTCAATAATACTGCCTCGTTACATTTTCCAACACGACGGCTAAAACTGAAGTAATAAAATTATGACTGCTAGAGAAATTTGTATCATTCAGTAAACCGAAGTTGGGTGTATTTTTTATCATATCGCAACGTTCGATTTAGTCACTTGGTTTTTCATACGTTTTTCAAAAAAAACTGCGTGCAGAGATGTTTGAATAGCAGGGGTGTTGATAGAGAGAAAAATTTCATTGTCATGTATTCGATGATTGTAATTTTTTGGAGTGTAATTTCTGGTAACATTCTTCCTATTTGAACCGTGTTCTCTTACTATGAGCATTATTTTAAAACCCACTCTAGAAACTTTAGACGCCTTGCATTATCTTATCTTTGCTTAGGGCGTCGATTAATTCGAAGCTTCAAACTTGCTCTCCCCTCCGGGCATTTGATCTTTTGAAGATTGTTTTGTTCAAATTCCCTCCACCTAGGGCAAAAATTGTATTCAAATGCCCCACCCAATTTTTTTTTTTTTCGCAAAATGCTGAATCAGCGACGTGGCTTGCTACATATTGACCAAGCTTCAAAACGTAGACCTTTTTTTCTGAGCCATTCGCCTGCGAAAGTGGACTATTTACCTGGAGCACCTCCATATTTAAAAATATAAAACTTGTATTCCGCGGAAAGACTTGTCACTACCGGTTCAAATTTCCTCACACCGGTTCAAATATCCTCACACCAGCCAGGCTAGGTTAAAATTCCCTACCACTGGGCACGGAAGATGGTCAATGTCAGTGGGTTGCCAGGGGGATGTTGAAGCTTCAAATTGATCGGCGCACAAGTCGCTCCAATCATCTCAACTTTAGAGAAAGCTTTATTGGGAAAAGAAAACTAAAGCAAATATTCCTGTGTTTGAGCCTCGAAGATAATCTTGTAAATAATTATAATTAGCACAAGAAACAATGGGATAAACTATTCAAAACAACGAATTATCTGAACGAGACCAATATTGATAAAATGACTCAAAATCAAATTTTGTTTTCTATTTTGAATAAACCTTTCAAAGTGCTTCACATGGAATGGACAAGAGCAATATGAAGAATTCCCAGAGCGTTCCATTCCCTGAAAGTCTGCATTTCTTTTTATATCATTAGGAAACTTAAAATAACCAGTCGTATGCCTCGAATTTGTCTCAAGCAGACAACACACTTAGCATCTATTAGTCTTTCTCAGCGACCGATCGAAAACTAATCTTAAACTCCATGGTACTCGCAGTGTAATATCAAGCCAAGGAGCGATAAGGACATCCACTTGGTTATTTCCATTTGATTTCATTCAATCAAAATGTGATATTTTCTTGCACGTTAGGTTTCGATAAGGTTAACCATTTCCTTTCGTTTGGTTCCGTGCAAACTTATAGCGGAGCTCGCATCGCGCAGCGAAGTCCCATACTTATAAAAAGTGGTAGTGACCCATATTTGAGCTAAGGGAAAGTAAAATTATTCTGAGGAAACCGACTGTCGAGTTAGCCGACAGCTTATAACCGAAAAATTGGGGTCAAACACTAGGGAAATTGGATCTTGTTCGTGTTAGCCGGAGGTAAGAATTAACTGAGTTCGAGTTAGCGGGGTTCTTCTGTACCGCACTATGAGCAAAAAAATGTAAAACTTTGACTTGTTTGTGGGTGCTCACTTGATATAAAATAAGTGCAACTCCTGTTTTCTTGTGTACTTGTGTATATTTTAACGGATAACCTTAAGTATTATGTTCATTGCATGAATTACAGAACCGTTATGTTACGAGTCAAAGTGTTGTCATACCAATTTTTTGCCAGAATAAAATGTTCGCAGTGCGCAATCTAGAGATGACCTACCAAATGAGTTTATTGTGTGACCCATGTTTCCTTACGACCCAATTTCGACATACTTAGGAAAGAAATACGACTGAGAGTAACTTGACTAGTTTTTTTTAAATATTTTTTTCAAATAAGTAATGGTTGAGCAACAGTAGAGAACACAATTATGGGCAAGCAATTGGCCTAATAGTCAAATCAGAGATATCCAATGAAACTGGCGATGTAACAAGAGTGTAACTGACAGGCAATCAGCGTGACCCTGCACTCGCTTTGTAAGCAACAGAAAAGGAACACTCTACTGTGCCGAATCAAGCGTGTTTCTATGGGCCCGTTTATACGGTACCCGGTCACTTCCCTGATATGTCAACTCGCCGACAGTTGACTTTAGTCAACTCGCCGATAAACCGGTCACTTCGAAAACGTAGTCTTTCATTTTGCCGACATCGTATGGCACTTCGCCGACAAACTTGGCCGACCCTTTTTAAAGATCTCAATCCGAGATTTATATTAAGTCAATAACTATTCAGAGGTGCGGCTAAGAATTGTATAGCTGTTTTAATTGGGTAAACCTTTTACTAGTAATTTACACAATACAACTGAAACGGTATGGCGACCAACGATGGGGATGCTTCCGTTCCAACTTTTCCTTTCGGACCTTTTCATGTTTGTCCAGCATGGCAAAACTGTTGCATCATGACGGAACACAAGCTTAAAATTTGCAAATATTCATCAGCTCCATCACAAAGACATTTGTCGACGATCTAAAAAAAAAGTAAAAACTGTAACGTGTGTTGTTACAGGGAATGGTAAATATTACCGTAAAAACCTTTATCTATGAGGAGTCGAATGAGCCACCACGACGACGGCAAAGCGACTGTGATGTTTTTTTGGAACTACACAAGACCCCAAAATTCACCTTCTCTCTAGCCTGCTAACAGGCATGAGCGCTGCAGGACGCGTGTTTTCCCCCACAGGGAAGATTGGAGACAAGTCGAGGAGAGGATTGCAAACCTCTCTCCCTCATGAGTTGCTCAAGGTCTAGGTGACTTTCCAGTTGGCGAAGAATTGCAAAAGTTAGTTACAGAGTTAAGCAAGTCTAAGTCATACAACAAATTTAGGCGATAACAAAATTTCAAGCATGGAACTGAAACTAGTCGAAGAATAATGAAGTTTTAAGAAAATCTTAAAGTACTTACAGCTATTTTTTCCATAATGGCAGATTTTTGATGGTCGTTTAACTCAGCCATTTCAATAATTCTGTCATGAACCTGGTTGGTTGGAAACAAACCCTTCTGTTAATTCTTTTGACTTTGGTAGACATTTGCTAGGTACAAGAGGGTAATAAACCCTTTAACTCCCAAGATCTGATTGTTAATTCTCCCATTGAACTACTACACATTACCTTGTAAATTAGTTACAAGAATTTGTTGTTAGATCAAGACAGCAACTTCTACCTTATAAGTTTGGGCATTTTCATTACTTGTTTGCTGGATAATGTATGGATATTAGTGAGAAATGTTACATAATAATCATTCTGAGAGGTTAAGGGTCAAAAATCAAAGTAAAAGATTGATGTAAAAGGTGAGTGTTTAAAATAGAAAAAATAAAAAAACAAAAAAAAAACATATGGCTTAACCAGTTCACTCCTAAGAGTGAACTAATATTCAGTGTTCTCCTCTATTTTAAGCATGACAGGTAAAATAAATTTTCAAACCAGTAAAGCAATCTTTTTACCCGTTGAATTTTCAAGAATTCCAACAATTTTAAACAGTAATAAGAGGTACTTAAGGCAGTGAATGTTACCAGTTACTGCCTGAAATGGAGAACACTGAATATTTCTTCCAACAGTATCACCCCTGAATCAAACATAACAGTCACAAGAATGAAGGAAATAATTGCAATCTCAAGCAGCTTTGGATCATCAGACAAATTCTCCTTTAAAGAACCATAAGAAGCATACAGGGAACAGTATGGAGATCTCCCATACTTGTTAAGGTACTTTTTAGATACTTCTTAGACTTTAGGATGTAAATTGTCAGTTTATATGGTCCAACTGATTTATATGTAGCAGCAGCCTTGAAACTGAATCTGGCTGGAATATGAATCCTCACAGGGGATGCAGATGTTAAAAACTTGTTGCAGGAAACAACAGATTTATTATAGCTCATAGGGTCTCATCATACCTGGTTGATGACCTGAGCAGCTGCATGACCCTCAGCTATTATTTCCTGGCAAGTGTTACATGTTGTTAAAAAAAAAAAGTAGATTCATGTAATGTCCTTATGTAACAACCACTATTACTTAACTGAGTAATTTTTGGTAAGTCATGGGCAAAAGATTAGGTTGATTGGTCAAAAAGCTGGAACCTCTGTCACTACACAACTAAGATATTTTTTTCGGTTCACATTCAACCATGTCTGTAATTACATGTACTGCAATTGAAAAGTATGTTCCACAACTCTTTCAAATTAATGACACAATGTGTTGCAACCTTTGCTGGATTTAGGGAATTGATAAAAAAACTTTGAAAGAACTCAGTTGGCCCTTACACCCCGGCACAAGCATTTACGGACTTTGTTTAATTTTCAATTTCATGTTTCATCTTCAAATTCAGGTGCATGCCCATTGTTTAATTCAAATCATTTAAATTTGATGATGTAATATGTTTTGTTGCATGTGACAAAACATTGGATTTGGAATTTTTAAGTTGAACTTGACTTGTACCATTCCTTCAGCATTTGATTAAAGGGGTTTTCTAATCAATTTTATGGATTTTGAGGGCTGTCGTTAAAACAATGTGTTATCAAAGGTAATCCAATATTGCAAACCTGAATTGTAACATTTGCGTGTCATAACATATCACAAACTTACAAAAATGTAGCTAACAAAGGGAGGGTGGGTTACAGACCCCCATAGCTATGCTCCTGTTTGAGACTAGCATTGATCAACTGTGTTCTGTTCTTAATCAAAATAAAGCCTTGGCTCAATCAGTCTTTAAATTAGGAGCACAGAAAAGTAACCAAGGATTAAGCCACCACATCTTTCAGAAATACAAAGATGATCAACAAAATTAGTCCCTTACCTGAACTGTAGCGTCAAGTTTTTCAAATGAGTCTGATCCACAAGCCTCAAAAAGTTTGTCTGCCATTTTACTTGGAACAACCTGAAGGAAAGTCACCAAATGGTACGTGTTGATTACTTTCTTGATACTAATAAGTCACTGTATATATTTTTTGTTTCAAGTTACTTTAAAAACATGTAACTTTGCAAGCCCTTTGATTTCATAAATGTAATACTGTAGTTGCAGTTGGGAAATGATGGATCTCACCCCAGCTATTTCACTGATATCATCAGCTTCTACCACGTCTTCACCCTTCAGTCTTTGAGCACTTTGTAGGTATGTTATAGCCTTAAAAACAAGTCAAGCAATAAATGTTATAAAAAAGGGTTTGTTTCATCAATGCAAGGGTGGGCACAAGTGGATAGAAGGATCGATATGGAGCATAAGCGATCAGAGCCGTAATGTGGAGATAAAATAATCTGATGGCCACATTTTCTCTATCCATTCAAGGCACCTGCAGTGACCTATGTCAAAATCTCCACCTAAAGAAAACATGTGGTAATTGAATGAACGTGGCAGAAATGATGGACAGAGAAAATCTGATTACTGAAATATGACTCTCAGTTTGTTTATAATGCCCTGTTATACAATTCCATAAGTCCCTAACACATCTTAAAAACCGTTATTTGTTTGCTAATTCCTGTTAAGTAAATAAAAATACTACATGGAATGCTTTAACAGTCCGTCAAAAGGCATACTGTTTTCTTTACAGATCATTCAACACTTCCTTTCTCACCTTCCTCATGTCACCTTCTGATATCTTTATCAATTCTTGTATTGCCTGTTGAGACAAAAAGTTTATAACTGCAGTGGTACCCTCATACAGGGAATACCCTCAAAGCTAAGAAAACTTTAACCCTTTCACTCCCAAGATCTGATTAGTAATTCTCCTTACTGTCTGCCATCCAATTCTTATATTAGTTTAGAGAATTTGGCATTGTACCATCTAATAATCCCCTAAATGATATCTTTCTTTATTCTTATCACTTGTCTACTTGATATTACATTACAACTGTAAAGAGAAATTTTCTCTTTGTAAGTCATGGAAGTTAAAGGATTAAATTAGAAATTATCTCCAATAAAGAAGTGCTTCCAGTAAAGGTAACATATGCAAATTGTTGGTCATTCAGGACCACCATTTATGTGTCCATTGGATGGAAGTCTTTGAGAAAAAGGCTAAAATCACAAAGTGTTGGGTAAACATTCCCCTAATTGGAAATATTCCATTCTTTAACGCAAGCAAATATAAAATTTTACCATTAATTGTTAGAATAATAAACTTGATGACCTGCAGAGGAATAAAGGGGGTAAGGTTTTAAAGAAACTGTGATACTGTGTCAGTGGGAGAGTATAGCAGGTAATTTAGTGTTAACAACTGAGTTGAAACATTAATTGGCCACCTTAAAGAATAAAAAAGCTGACGAAGGGCTAACGCTTGAAACATCAGCTTTTTTACTCTTTACGGTGGCCAATTTACGTTTCAACTCAGTTGTTAACACTAAATTACCTGCAGAGGAATAGTTTGGAAGAGCAGTCTGTCAAAGTACTGCACAATCATAAGTTTAAATACTTCTTCTAAAAGATCTTGAAGTTGAGGTCATTCAAAATTCACTCACTAGTTTTACCTTTTTATCACATTTCACATTTTCCTTTTCACAAATCATGTTGAGTCTCTTCTCTAAAGTATCTGTAGATAATGGTTTAAAACGAAATTTGGAACAACGGGAAGTCAGGGGCTCAATAATTCTGCAAGATAAAATGTAAATGATAAAATGAACTTCTTTTTTGTGGCTGTCTTACTATACACTTAAAATGCAAGCTTGAATAGGATGTGTTTCATTCTGATACACACAGTTCATCTCACAATAACTTCAAATTCATTGAAATAGAGCTTGCCAAAAGGTGTTTCTTTTTTTCAACATAACAGAAACAAAAGCATAGAAAATACAACCCATAATAAAAACACAAACGACAGGGGATTAGTGGCCAAAGTCACAGGTCCAGTTTTCTGAGGGGTTCAAATAAGGGGCCATAGTGAGAACCAGCCTAGGCAGGATCTGTCAGTGTAAGCATTTTCACAAGAAAGGTTTCACATAAGGTCATTTTCATTAAACTTTAAAAAACAATAACTCAGTTATTAGATAATTGTTAGTTACAGTTCTTTTCAATGTCATTACCTGCTCACATAGTTACAAATAAGACAAAATCTTGTGGTTTTTGTCTCTTTCTCCATGGTTCTTCTCAAGGCTGCCTGTTTATTTAAAAAAAAATCAAAAATACCGTTTTCAAAGTGTGCAGTTTCACAGCCAGTTGATGTTAACATATAAAGAAGAGTAAAGAAGTTCAAACCTGAGCACTTGGTGTCATGGAATCTGCTTCATCCAAAATAACCAGCTTGAAGGGTGGGCATGGGGTACCACTGTAAGAAAAATTTATGACTGGTGATATGATATGCATATGCCATGAAATAAAAATAGTGCAAAATTTTTTCTCTCAAAGACAAGTTATAAACTGAGACATCATTTTTCTGTCACCATTGGCATTGACTAATGTTGTCTCTAGGCTAAACATTCCTTTGCATTCTGGAGATATGATTGAGGCAAAAAGGGCAGTTATGCATTGAAAAACAAAGAATCAAAATTATGTTATTTTAGAATAAGGTATAGGATCTATCTATGAATAGCATGGATGGACTGTAAACAAAAGACTTACTCAGTTCGAATACCTGAGGCTGCCAGTTGAGCAAACTTCTTAACTTTATCTCTCACTACCTGCAAATAAAACATTATGAAAACATTGCAACATTGCAGCCACACTTTCTTAAAAAAAAAAGGTTTTAAAATTTATCATTCTAAGAATTCACATTTAAGACTAATTTTAACAACTCCCTTTTTTCTTGTTATTGTTCAGGCATGTCATCAAGCTGTTTCATTGGATAGCTTGTACAACAAACTAGAAACATTAAGCATGCTAAGACATCTCTTCAGACTAGCTACCAGCGTGAGCAAGCTTGAAACTGTGAACAGCTTTGTTCCAAAAAAAAGACCTCAAAATTTTGGTGTCTTTTCTTTGCCTACACTTCCTGTATTATTGTTTGGTCAAGATGGCTGAGCCAATTGTCCTGGTCAAAAAATGGGAAAAAAAACCTGGCCTTAGCAATTTTGTCCTTACACTTAATCAATAACACACATTTCTACACCTGATAGAGAGAACAGAAACTCTACAGAAGAACACTGAAGTTTAACAGACCTGTATTCCACGTTCATCTGATGCATTTAATTCAAGCACCCGTGATCTCATAAGCTCATGTCTAAAATTGCAATGAAATAATGGTCAATAATTGTTTTGACCATACTAGCCCCTTAATCACCATAGCTTACACCTGTTTGAATAACATGAACGAAGTAGAAGTGTAACTGTTCCTTCTCTTCCTAGGTGGTGTGTTAGTCCATTAAAAAATACTCTCACTCCCTCCTAGCAGTTTGCTGAGTTTTCCTAATAGTTTCCAGGTACCCATTTATACCCCTGGTCCTGGTTGTTTGAAGGGTGGATGATGCTATCCACTGGATGAATCTCTATGCAGTACCTAGCACAGTATCTTTTGTCAACATTTATCCCCTCAATAGCAATTTTTGCATTGAATAGCATTGTCTACCCTCAGAACAACTGGGTCCTGGTCAAGAGGGGTACTCTAAGAGTCAAGTGTAATGCCCAAGGTTAATGGTTGGACCTTATCCCTGTTTCTGTAGCATAAAGCTACTAAAAGTATTGCTACTCCCTTCCAGATGGAAAGCTTGTCTATTGCAGGTTGCCCCCCGGCATTTCATCCGCTTTCCCAGACAGTTTTCTTGAACCTATCTATACTCTGTGATGAGAGTAACATGCTTTGCCCAAGAATGCAACACAATGAACCGCAAAAAAAAGTTAGTGCCTGACAAATGACCAGCCTAAGTCATTTGTCAGGCACTCACTAGCCTAGGATCTTTTGGGGAAAAAAATGAAAAATATGTTAAAAGAAGAAAAAATAGATCAGCCCATAGTTAAGTCTTACTGGCGCAATTGAACTGATTAAGACTTGACTAGAATATGGGCATTAAAAATTCCTGCAAAGACCTTTAAAATGACCTTATTTCTGAGGATAAACCTACCCAAACAGCTGTCTTGCAATAGCAAGTATTGTGGATGTTTTTCCTGTGCCAGGAGGGCCATAAAACAACAAGTTTGGGAGATCAACTCCTTCTAGAGATTTTTTCAACACTGACACAACTTCATCTTGATAAGCAACTTCATCCACAGATCTTGGGCGACTAACAACAAGAGAATCACAAGACATGAACAGTTTTTCATAATTTTTTACCATCTATGTAGAACAAAAACAACAAAAGATATAAATAAAGTAATCAGACTGATTAGGAACAGAAGACAAAAGGTATAACAGATGCTCTTTTTAGGGTTATGTCACAAGAAAAAAGCATGGCATATGAAATTCCAGCACTGACTCGAAGTACTGATATAAATTGTATCCTTCCTGTCTAGACTAATTAATTACAAAGTTATACTTTGGTAGAGAAGAGATTTTTGATCCATCAATCAATCCAGTAACCGGCTGAGAAAATTTAAAATGAACGTATGATAATAATTAAGTAATTAACACTGAATAGAGCTACTGAAGAAAAAAGACGACATTAGTTTGATAGATGAGCCTTCAGTGGCGATAAATGTTTATATCAGACAGCCTATTCTCCTTTCTGTGCCATTATCTCCTTGGGGTTAGCAATGAGAATCTCTTGTCTCATCAACGCAACATCAAGACGATACGCTGACATTTATTTAACCAAAATTTCCCTCTCTGTTCAGACACTCTCAGGGATTTTTCATCATAAAAAATAAAATAAAATTAGAGTACTCGAAGTCTGAAAGAAATTGAAGCGAAGAAGGACGACAAAGGAAAGCGAAGGCACTCACTATTTTTCAACCCAAGGAACAACAACCCTTTTGTTTGAAGATCCTGCTGTTTCTTCGCCTGTTTGTTGCTTAAGCTTCGAAGAACTAGCAGTAGAACTCTGTCCTCGTAAGAAAGCATCCATCTCTACTGATGATGCTCTTCTTGTATGAAAACAAACGCAGAAACAAATCAATTTTCTTAGTCACTTGTTGCTCTATTCAACATGGCGAGATATTTCCCGCCAATTTCGCGGCAATAGACTGGGCACAGCTAATACCCAGTTTCCTTCTAAAATGCTAGTTACTTTGGTCACGCAATCGCGCTATTTTGCGTGACGGTGACGCGTCAAAATTGAAGGCCGTAAGCCTAAATTTGCATATGACCAGAATACCATTTGATGAATACTAAAACGACAAAGAAGTTTGTACAACTACAACTTTGATCGAATGAGCTGGCAAAATTTCGTCGATGAAAGTCTGTTAGGTACGAGCCAGGTTGCCAGAGCAGCTATACATGGTTTGGATGGGAAACGCTACGCTTCGAGCGCTGGATTTGTGGTCAGTGTTTGTTGAATTGTTTTTTATAAATTTGCTTCGTGGCTTTGTTTCTCAGGTAAACAATCGTATGCACCTTAGTTTCACATGAAGCGTGACTTTAATGTTTGGTTTTTTATCTCTAGTCGAGAGCACGTTGGAAATGTTTTTTACGTATCGTGTACAAACTCTTGCACACTTAAGTTGCATACCACCTGGCTTTCGCATCTCATCCGTCAGTTGATAATTGAATAGACTTAAAGCCTTTTAATTAATCTGTTTACGAGCAATGTTTTGGGCAAAGACGTTTTAAAAATTCCAGAGTAGTCCAACATTTGTGCTTCATAAGTTGTATATATCAGTCACAGGTTGTTTTCATTTTGAACGTTTTTTGCCCTAAGGCGTTTGCATGTTCGAGACTTACTGTCTATATGAACTGACAAACAGAAGTTTTGTACAATACACCTGGCGCAGAACTTCAATAAACCACCGGGGAATTGGTAGAGAGATGAGTGTGTGCGATAATTTTAATAATCGTTCCGTCTTCCTTTTTTTTTTTTTTACAAGATAACAGTCACTTTACAGGATAGATCAAACGTCTCTGTTGTGATCATGATAGAAAATGGAAATCCAAGAGTGCAAATGGATTCTACTTATTGCTTAACCCTTTCAGTCCCAGTAAAATTATTGTGATTTTAGTTCAGAGAATTTTTTATCTGATCAATCATCCCCTGCTTGATTTTTTTCTTTTCATTCTCACCACTTTTCTGCTTGATATTGTACCGATATTGTGAGGAGAAATTTGGTCTTGGTCAGTCATGGGAACTAAAAAGTTTTAAGGGGTTAAGCATTTTATAAGTTATGACTTTCCAATGAAACTAGTTGGAAGTACAACTAAATTTAATATTGAATCACATGCTCTGGTCTACAGATGATTAAAAAAATTTCTGGCTGTTTCTATTTTGTTACACAGGTTTTACCAAGTGAGGCTCAAGCATTGATCAGTGGAATTACCAAAGATCCGTCTCCTTTCTTTTCCAAAGGAATCGCAGTGAATAGAACAAGGTATATTTTTGTGAGATCAGATCCTGGACATGCAATTTATTGTCGTAAAGGCAATGAGGGAGTTGTTGCAGTAAAGACTAACAAGTGCCTGTTGATTGGTGGATACACAGATGGAATGCAAGCAGGGTGTTGCAGTGCTGTGATGGAGAAACTAGCAAATTACTTCATTGCTATTGGATACTAAGATGTTAACCCTTAAACTCCCATGAGTGACCAAGTTTCTCCTTACAATTATATCAATAAAACATCAAAGAGATAAATGATGAGATTAGAGAAAATTGACAAAGAGGGGTTGCTAGTTGATCTAATACAATATTCTTTGAACTACCATCATAAGAACTGTAAGGCATTCACTTAGAAGAATTACTGAAATACGTAGGGAGTGAAAGGGTAAAATCCATCATTGAGGCAATAACAAATATTGGCATTGTGAAAAACAGAGAGCTTTAGCAAGTAATTCATATAAAGGTGTGCATGGAGCTGAAATACAAGCTTGTGCTGGAGATATGATCAAACTATTTTCAGGATTGAATAAAATAATCACATAAGAAAGTTAGGTAAATAATTGAAAAATAGTCTTCTACTGTAATTCAATTAAAGCAAAACCAAACTTGCAGACATTCAGGGCTATAACAAGACTCCAAAGCTAATGGAGGAGTTGAGGAATAGGTAGGGAAAAAAACAACTTCCTCTATTTGAAATGGGTCATCTTCAGTGGGTTACACACTCAGGTATAAAGGACGTGCTAAATAAAAAAAGTTATTTTACAGGAATACTCAAAACTTGCTTTACTGAGAAGGGATTGGTCTTTGAGCTACAAACAGACAAAATATATTGGAATTGTAGCAATGAAGTCTGTGCAAGAAGATACATGTTTTAGATTTGATAAACCCTTTAAAATACAAGGAAAACAGCCTATTTGTTATAGGAGACAAGAAATTCTCTGTATTTCAGTGATGAGAGGCTCAAATTAAATAGTGTATGGGTGCATTTAGGTATCCTTTAAAAATTAAATTTTGATACCTAAGATGCAAGACACAACTCCTTACATGTAAATTCACATGAATCGAAAATGTTCAATAAAGGAAATATATATATATTTTTTCTTAATGATCTTAGTGTTTTAGATAGTAAAGTTTACTCTTGTGTGTGAATATACAGAGATTGAAATTGCCCTAGATCTATCGATAAAAACCCAAGGAGTGATTTAACTACCACTGCACATCAGGTTAAATGTTCATGAGTCTCCTTCATGAGAGATCACTTTGTGCCACTCAATTTTAGGCCCCAAATATACTGATCTGCTTTTTAAAGAATCCATTTTAGTCTCTACTGAGACAAAGCTAAATAGTTTTCCCCTACAAACACTTTTTTTTGGTTGCTTTCACATGTCCTCACTCTTGCTTATTAATTTGGGAACAATTAGCTTTGATGTGCTGTTACCTATCATCATCACTTCAACACCCAAAAAAGCTTATTGAAACAACATTGTGACACATCTTTTGTCACTGTTTTCAAAATCCCTCATGTTCACTATTTCACAGAAGAGAGAGAGTGATGCATTTCAATACAATCAAATGCTTGAAACTGTTTAGAAAGGGTCTATTTTCACCAGTGTTTTGGGCATCTTAGTGTGGATGATAGGCCAATAACAGCAAAAAGTATTTGCTTTTGAAAGAAAATGCGTTCACGTGGATTAAAACTTAACTGTAAACATTCTACTCAAGCCACTGTAAAGAGTTACAAAGCTGAAGGTTTCAAGCATTGTTTGAGAGAAGGGCTAATGGTCGAAATGTCAGCTTTGTAACTCTTTACAGTGGCTAATGTACATTGTCAACTCAGTTGATAATACTAAATTACCCTGTTAAACTCTCCCACTGACACAGCACCACAGTTTTTTGAGAAACCTACCCGCTTTATTCTACTTTAAAGTGTCTAATTTTCTCGATCTTAAGACATGTATTTAACAGGTTTAATGACTGGGTCAATACTTATACTACTTGCAAAGTAGGAAAAAGAGAACTCCCTTCATAGTTAAGAGAAAACTTTTCCAAATGTTAGACTCATGAGTTGCCAAGCACTCTAAGGATTGCCTCCCTTTCTCTTAGGGCCTTCCATGCTGCCTCCTTCTCCTTTTTGGTTGGTGACTTTCTTTTCTGTTTATATGCCATCATTTTTCTGAACCATTCCATTACTTCAGCATCTGCAACCTGTGCTCTGTGCTTAAGCTCCTGTCTTCTCATTTCCTCTTGTGTTAATTTTGAAAGCTCTGATTTCTGTTGTCTGTTCTTTGCAATCAAGACACGCAGTTCATTCTGATGGCGTTTAAGCTCAGCCAAGACCTCATCATCCACCTCTTCATCTGCCTGATCTTCTGCATCTAGCAACCCTTGAAAAACTAGCTCTTCTCTAATGCGTGCCTCTAAAGTTCGGGTATGAGGTACATGGGGTGCCTTACTAGGCGTGCGAGGGGGGTTGTTACCACTTCTTGTCATTGCACTATCAGAACTTCCAGATCCTGAGTTTTGCTCAGGAAGTGGTGCTATAATGTTTTCTTCAATCAAAGCTGATACTAATCTTTGTGTCAGAGAGCCAAATGGACACAAATCTTCCTCATGAAGTCCAGTGGTGTCTGCCTTTTTCAACAAAGATTTTTCACCAATTACTTTATTTGTGTTTTCACTGGTAGCGTTTGTTAAAGTACCACGCAATTTTTTATCATGTATCCTTGAACCTTCTTCTTGCTCTTCAAGCAGGTCCTCTTGAGCCCATTTCTCTCCATAGTGTCTTCCTAGGGGTGGGACTTTATAATATTCTTGTTCATCATCTGGAATTTTCAAGGATTCTTCAAGAAATTTCTGATCTTCAACTGTGATATCAGCACAATACGGTTCAACAGCAGCCCAGAAGCGGTTGGGAGTATCTGTCTTTGTTTTCACACTTGGGGGAAATGTTTCATCTTCCTGACTACCTTCAGAAGAAGCCGAATGTTTACTTTTTGGTCTCCCCACCAACTGGGCTCCTGGACTGGTGCTTCTTGACTCTTCCAATTTCTGTTTCTTTGCTCCTTTTTCCTCTGTTGCGGGTCGACTTCTTTTCAAAGAGCCTAAGGAATTAAGAATCTCCAACTCGCGTTGTCGCACACTCTTTTTATCTTTTTTCTCAGCCCAATCAATCAATAATTTAGTTTCGGAGTCTATCTGCCTAATTCGCCGATTGGCACCGGCTAGAAGTGTTTCTAGGTCACTTTGAAGCAAGTGAAGGTCTTCCGGGTTTAATCCTTGATCCGCTGAGCGTGTCAACAAAGACGTATAGAATGGGCACATGCTTTTGTGGTCGACCATTTTAAAATCACAGTACTGAAGAGGGCAGGGATCTGTGTCACCTTTCCCATCATCTAAAACGTTAGACATGGCTATATCTTACGGAAAACCATCAACAATTGTTGGAAACTTGCCTCAAGCAATAATAAATACAATGAAGCTATGCTTAGTAACCGCTCTATCGCTTCGTGCATTTAGATCGATGTATTCCTGGGAACCAATTTTTCCGCGTTGAACGCTTTTGGACACGTTAGAATCGGTTTCAAACCAAATGGACAAAACTTATTCTGGACTGAAACCATTTTCTACATTTCTCAACTATCTCTTGAGCTAAATAAGCGCCTGGTATGCAGCTCTGATATTACCGATAAAAAAAAAAACTTCTGAATCAAATTCTCCCCACTGCCACCCCCAGGGGATGAAGTCAATCGGTTAACCACCATCTCTGTTGTTGATGAAGCGGGGACGCCATGATGGATTCGCAGGGGCTAGCATCTTCCAAGGGGCTCCCAGACTTGAGTACAGGGGCTAATGATGATCCAGCACGGAATTCGAGTGGTACGAATACTATATCGTCTTGTTGGAGGACCTTTTTGTTTAATATTTTTTAGCTACAAGGGGTTTAAGTGTGCTTTTTCACTAGACTGCAACGTCATTGTCTAGCTGTCTCATCATGTAACGCTTGGAGACATCTTTGCCACAGAACGAGACATGATTTTAAGAAAACATTTATTCGAACGAATTCGATGATCAAAATCAACCATGTCTTCAGTAATAATAACATAGATTGCTAATTTGAAAGAATTTCAATTCATGAGACGCCATGTTGACCAACAGGGGTCAAATAGCTATTTATAGACGGTCTCTTTTAGAGAAAAATTATACGCACAGCATTTTATTTCATTTTGTCATGTAACAGAGACACAGAGTTGATCGAAATCACAATGATATCCTTATATTAACCTCTAAGATGTCTAAGGCAATGTTTGCTTCCCACCTTGATTGAGAGAAACAATATAATTTTGAAGTACAATACATACAATCAAAACTCCAAGTTTCAGCAGCCATTTGACGTTGCTTAAAGGAATTTGCCTGAGAAAGTACACTGGCAAAAAATCTGTCACACCCCGATCTACAATTTATCCAATACCCTGTTCCCTCTCTTTAGACTAACATCCTACCCAAGCAAGTTAGGAAGATATCTGTAGTTGCTTCTTGTTGTAAGACTATGAGCACACCCCCCTCTTTTCAGTGAAGTTCATTGTACGAGTCTAAAACAAAAAAATTGGAAAAAAATTGATGCCAGTGCCCTGAGGGAAGCTTTCACTTCCTGAGCTGCCTACAGCATGCTTACATCAACTTCTTTTTCACCGATCTTTTTGTACTTGTGTGAGGGACTGTGTCGAAAGGAGAGACTACTCATAGTATATCTTGTTGTGGAAATTAAGATAAGATCTTACAACTATATGCAAGTCACAAGGCTTGTTGGGTTGAGATAAACTGATCAAGCTATTCTTTTCCCTTTAAAAATGAATTCATTGTCCTAAAATGACTTCCCTTTATCTCAAATTGCAGAATATTGTGTAAAATGTACAGAGATATTTTATATCAGCTACAAAAAAATTTTTTTAATTTTTTTTGATATATCTGCCTGATATTAGATACAGATTCTGAACTTCTGAAAGACAAGGAAGTGAGTGAAAGAGACAACAAGAACCATTCATCTCCTAGTCTAAGCCAGATTGAATCATCATCTGCAAGTATTCTTCAAAATGAGCTTTCTGTTCCAACAACAGATACTGACTCAAGAGACAATAAATATGAGAAATATCTGTCCAATGTGTCTACAGAGTCCTGTGAGAGGGATCAGGTGCACTCAGTACAAGATTGTTTTATGGTGGACAGTAACATGGAAGAACAACTGTCATCTCACTTTCCCCATGGGAACACTGTGAACTCTGAGGAGGAAATGGAGATCACATTCCAACCCTCTGTGTATGGGGAAATTGGAGACAAAGATATTAATTCCTTTCCTAATGAAGGTGTTTTGTTGTTGTTGTTGTTTTTTTTTACATGTTATAATATAAATTCTTTTTGAATTTGTGAATAATAAATGTTACACTAAACCCTTTAACTCCCAAGATCTGATTGTTAATTCTCCCCTCTAGCTGCTATGCATTTCCTTGTAAATTAGTTATGAGAACTTAGTGCTAGATCAAGATAGCAGCTTCTACCCAATAAGTTTGAATAATCTCATTACCTGTCTACTGAAGAATATATCGATACTATTGGGAGAAATTTTATGTTAATCACTTCTGGGAGTTAAATGGTTAATTTTGTTATTTGAGTATTGATATGTATAACAAACAGGAAAGAGGGATGAGAAATCCATGTGCGCTGAAATATTATTTCTAAAATGATGGCATATTATCGAGTCAATAGTAAAAGAAGACTGAAAAATTACAATCAAACTTAGTTTAAAATGTCCTCAGTAATTTTACTATTCCATTATTTGGTTAATGAATGAATCATTCAGTGGGAAGTATACAGGTAGTACAAGCTGACTTTTCAATTAGAAGTTTTAAACCTGTGATTAGAAGTAGTTAGGTGTACATGCCATGCTCTAATGTTTTCATTGGGTAGTTTCAATGATCTCCATGCATCACTGAAAAAATATTTGACCGTATGAAATATTATTGGCAATCCATTTTCATATAATCAATCTCTCTCGCCTCCAAAAAGTCATGTTCTTAGTTCTCTAGGTTTATTCCTAAAGTTTTTTTTATTTATACAACAGTTTGATTCTCCTTCATGTAGGTGGAGTAAATCACTTGGAAGAAGGACAGCTTCACCATGACAGAATCAAGTCAGATTATAACCTGATCAGTGTTGATGACAGAGTCGTTCCTCTAGCATTGGATCCATTAGGTTCACCTAACAATGAGTCTGATCTTGTTCAGTGCTCATCAACAGCATTACAGAGTGATAATCAACAACTTGATGCTGAAGAGGCATCTTCTTCATTAAATACATGTAGGCAAACAGCTTTTTAAATTTGTTTATGTTTGTTCTCACTGAATCCAATTTCAGCTACTTGAAAAAAATCATTCATATATCTGAATAGTCCTTCTTGTTTTAATTGTTAATCAAAGGGGTGGAGATGCTCTCAAGCCAGTTCTGATCAGCAGAATTTTGGTGTGTCAACATCTGGCTCATAAAGGATATTTATTGAAAAGATCTGGGTTGAATATTTTCCTATGGTCAATGTGTTGTGTTCTTGTGCAAGATACTTTTTTCACTCTCAAGGTGCATCTCTCCACCCAGGAGTATGAGTGGGTGCAAGAAATTGATGACTGTTTAGGGAACTTAACAAACTGCCTGACATCTTTCCAAGAGGAGCAAATCCACATATTACTGTTAATACCCCATCTCTTAAAGTTCCACAGCCACTGTGAAATTGCATCGTTAATTTTGTAGTTTGCAACAGCTCACACTTGCCCCTTTCTGCAAATGACTTGATTTTAACGGTGGGGTGAAGATTGGTTTCTGCTCTCTGGGCTGCCATATAGGAGACCGGTACCCTCTGTTTGAGTTGTGTCAAGTTCCCTCCTGATACCTTACCACAGAGCATCATTTTTGTGATGAAATAAATCAGTGGAATAGGAGGCCTTGCTAGGTTAGGATGGTACAGTTACAATCTGTAAATTTATGCATAATCATAAACTGACCATAGGGTTTTTCCTTTTTTTTTCATAGCAGTGCAGAACTCTGATATAGGCAAAGAATCCCATGATATTGCCTTAAAGGAAGCACAACATGAAAACCAAGATCAAACAACCTCTGAAGTTCCCTTAGAGAATGCTACCTTACTTCAAGAACAAAACAAAAATAACCTGAGGGAGATCACAATTCAAGTTTACCCAGGACATAACTCTACTATATCTCTAGTGAACAATGCAATCCTTACCACTGATGTTGGTACCTTTTCAACACATGTGCCTGCAATCCTAACAGAAGGTGATGCTGAAGATAGTGAAACCCATTATCAAGTTGTTACGACCAGTTCTGCAATGCTTAACCAGGCAGATGGGAACTCTGCACTTGATGTGTTGACATCATCAGCAGACTTTGGTAGGAATGTCATTCTGACAGAACAGCAGCAGGTTCTGCTGAGTGGAATGCTTGTGCCTGGAGTCACAGCAAACCAAGCAATTCAGATAAACATGTCACATGATGCTAATACATGTATTGATGTGAATGAAATTGCCCAGGACAATCAGGTTTGAAAGTGAAACTTCTCTGTGTAAAAGCCACTCCTTTATTGAACAATTAACCCCCACTACATCTTTCTGAGCCACTTTTAATGATTTGATGTAGATCCCCAGTTGATAAAATTTACTTGTATTGACTAAGTGGGGAACTGGAAGGGAAATTGAAAGTATTTAACCCTTTCACTCCCACAAGTGACCAAGACAGAATTTCTCCTTACAATATCAATACAATATCAAGCAGGTAGGTGATGAGAATAGAGAAGAATATCAATTATGGGATTATTAGTTGATCCAATACCAAATTCTCTGAACTAACATCATAAGAATTGTATGGCAGATAGTAAGGAGAATTACTAATTAGATCTTGGGAGTGAAAGGGTTAATATAGACCTTGCTGCGCTCAGTCTGTATGTCATGACAAGCACAAAATATTCTCCTGTTAAGCCTGACCTAACTCAGTCTATAAACTTTTATCATATGACTCCCATTCTTTCTCTTTCTCCCTTTTTTTTTATGTATTTTGCAACTTGCAGGTCTGAACTTGGGACTGTGTGGTTGTTAACAGTGCCACCTGCACTATTGCATACAACACTTGCAATGGGATTTTTTCCATGTTTTTTTTTCTACAAAGCATGTAAGGTGTCATGTGGTTGACAGAATAATTTTTATTAACTGTCATTACTAGAGGGTGACCAAAACAGAAATGCATGGCAGACAGGGGAGAACATTGATGTTCAGATAATGGGAGTAAGAGGGTCATACCCATCAGAAGAATTTGAATACTTATCAGTTTTTTCTCTCTTTGTTGTCAATAGGAGGATGAGTGTGTTGATGGAAAGGGGCACCTTTGTCCTCATCCTGGCTGTAATAAAGTCTGTGCCAAAGCTTACAAACTGAAGCTGCATATGCTGTCGCATACAGGGGAAAGGCCCTACAAGGTACAATAAACATTAGTCTGTTTCAGTTTCTGGTCCAGCTTGCTTATGAGTACTAGGGTGCAGCTTGGTACATAACTCTCTAACACTTGAACTCCCATGTGAGTGACCAAGACAGAAGTTCTCCATACAATTTCAATATTATATCAAGCAGACAGTTACAAAAACCAATTAGAGGATTGTAAGATGATCCAATAGCAAATTCTCCAAAGTAAAAACATGAGATTTGTATGGAGACAGTAGGGAGAATTACTTATGAGATCTTAAGAGTGAAAGGGTTAAGATAGGACATTAGACCAGCACACAATCCAAATGATCCTAGCCTAGTTAGGGTCAAGTCAGAGCCTTTTAATCTAGACTCAAACAAATACACCATTAGGTAGATGCATGCCTCATTTCAGATACAAATTGGCTTGAATCTCATGTCAGACTCCAATCTCTTTATTCCACACTTGACTTATTCCACACTAACATGAATTGCTATTTTTTAGATGAATTATACTAGCAATGTAAGTGCATACACATACATGCACATGCTACGTTGAATATCATTTGTAGTTTTAATTTATTGATTAATTTTGCCATTTTAGTGTCCTCATGAAGGATGTGAGTGGGCATTTACCACAGCATACAAATTAAAAAGGCATGCCAGGGGCCATACTGGAGAAAAACCTTTCCTGGTAAGACTTTTTTTGTCGTTATTCAATGATAGTTTTTGAAATGTTTGAAAACTTGTAATTATTTCATCAGATAACCCTAAAATGTTTCACACTAACAGAGACGAAATGTTGCTGAACTAGAAAATTTTCTAACAAAGAAACAGCAGTCTTGTTTCAATTACAAAGCAGACAGCTGCATCCCTGTAGCAACTACCAGTACAGGTTTATTAACTGCATCCCTGTAGCAATTACCAGTACAGGTTCATTAACATCATGACAGCAGCTGACCTGTATCATTGGCTCTCTCACTCAAGTCACCTACTGCGGTAGCTTGCCATAAATTTGTTCATAATATTTCTCATAACTTAGCATAATTTTTGTTTCTATGTTACAGTGTACTCATGAAGGATGTGGAAAATGCTTTACCACTGCTTACAACTTAAAAACACATATGAGGGCGCACTGCAGGACAGACACATTCATGTGTGGTTTTGAAGGATGTGAAAAAACGTTTCCAACGGAGCACAAGCTAAAAGTACATGAAAGGAAACATGCCGCCGAATACAAACCTTACAGGTGTGAGGTGGAATCATGTGGCAAGATGTTCGCTGCTTTTAGTGCTTTGACCTCACACATGAGAATTCACACAGGCGAAAAATCTCATGGATGTCCTGTAGAGGGATGCGAGAAAAGATTTACTAAAGCATCCAAGTTAAAGTTACACTTGAGGTCACACACAGGAGAGAGACCCTTTCCTTGTGAAGTTCAGGTACAGTTTACCTCCAGCTCTTGTTGTTCGAGGGTTGGATAATGTTATCTATTGGATAAATCTCTATCCATTGGGTAGAGCATTACGCTTTACTATGTCTTATCTGGTGGATAGCAATTTATCTCAGTATTGGACACATAGCGTTTTCTGTCCTTGATACAACTGGGCCCAGTACTCTTCTTTTTCTCCACAGTTCTAGATAATTTTGAGCCACGTTTGATCCCAATGCACTGACTGTTAGTGGACCACACGCACACTAGATATCCAACACAATTTTTTTTAAATTTATCCCTTTATCTCTAAAGGGTTGTGGCTGGTCATTCACAAGTGCCTACAAACTCAAGAGACATATGCGCAAACATACTGGGGAGAGACCTTTTGTGTGCAATTATGAAGGATGTGGTAAATCTTTCACAAGATCAAGTCATCTGAAGACTCACAAGCTTGTTCATACAGGAGAAAAACCTTACATTTGCCCTTTTGATGGTAGGAAACGTTTCAATGAATTATTAAGAGGGATAGAGATGGCCAAGAAATGGCACTCTGACTTTAGGCCGCATCCCTAGGCGAGGTCTTGAGACAGTGTGTCTCAGCGTATATAATTTTACCATGGATATCCCGCTTTGTATGGAATCTTATATGATAAAGGGCTAACGCTAAAAGAATCAATTTTAGAAACTCTTTACGGTGGCCAAGTTACATTATCAACTCATTTGATAAACCAGATTATCTTGTCATTATCTTGATTATCTTGTTGGCATTGGTATTGTTGTTCAACAAATATCATGTCTGATCCACAATGAGTACACGCTGTGTTCAACTGACATTCACCTTAACGTTCATTTCATATTTATCTCTTTATTTTAATTTTTTGTTCCGTTTAAAGGATGCAGCAAGGCGTTCACAGCTAGCAGCAGCCTGAATGTGCATATTTGTAAACACACTGGTCAAAAGCCATTCAAATGTAACACAGAAGGCTGCAGTAAGACATACACAACGGCTGCTAACTTAAGAGCGCACCAGAAACGGCATGGAAACAAGGCACTAAGAGGTAGGGTGATGAGCTTTCTTGGTAACGTAAAAATGGACGTTCGCAAACTGGGAAGAATTACACGCAGGTTGGGATCTTTTTAACGGAAAGCCTCAGCTTAAAACATCTTCGACTTCTAAATATTATTTTATTTGAATACAAACACGAAAGAGGAGATAATGAACCAACTAGGTACAAAGATGACAACGGGTGGGTGGAAAAAAAAAACAAGTGACAAACTTAAAAAATCAAAATATGATACTCTTAGACAGATGAGTATATTTCCAACTTCAGCAATTTCTCTATCATGAATATTCCTTAAGGTGATTCCTCAGAAAAAAAATTATTGAACAGTTTTTTTTAAACTTTCCTTAAATGTTACCTAACAATGTCTGTTTCGAAAAATACAATAAAAAGATAGATCACCGTGCATGTTTAAGAGATACAATGGGCCAAACTTACCCCATTTATACCTGTAATCACGCTCGTCATTTCATCGCTTCACGATACGTTTTGCTCCAGCTGGAAGCAAGGGTTTTTAAAGTAGCACTCGAAAAAAACTTGATAGGTAAAAGTCTTGAGTGTATGGAACAATTTGATATATAATTTGTGGGAAAATTACGCAAATTTAAACGACATGCATGTTATACATCCTTTGAAGGCGCAATATTTCACTTCCCTCAGTCAGGTTTTCTTTTGGAAAAAGGGGATGTAGCGTTCTTCGTTGAACTAACTTAAACAGTAATGATTATTCGCAAACAAAATCAAAATAATTTCAAACTCATGATAATACTTTTTAAAGACATATTTTGGTATGACTCGTGCCATCGTCAGGTTATTGTGGCATGCGTCATGCTGAAACAGTTTGTCTTTTAAAAGTATTATCGTGAGTTTGAAATTTTATGCGATTTTCACAAAGTTACGGAAGTATCTACAAGACTTTTCCAAAATGCTAGATAGCAGGCACCCAGAACCTTTTTTTTCTGCAAAGTGAACTTATCTAGGTTAACAATCACTTTTCACTTAACCTCTCTTCAGCTCTCTTTTTCTCTTCTCAGTTGTTTTTATCTTCCTTTCTCTGGAAACGAGGGAAAACAGATCCGGAGAACTAGTTTCCTATCTGCTACGCCATCTGTGTGGTTTCCTTTGAATGGATTTTCCTCCTTCTTAAACTTGTATTTTGTTATTACCTTGCAGTTGATTTCACAGACTCGTCTCAGGGTGCTTTGGCAGCTGATCTCAGTGCAGTTAGCTGTGGAAGCATTTCGAGTGAAACCGAACCAGAAGTCTTGTATACTACAATCGGCGCTTTTCATTCAAGTAATTTTAGCTTAGAGGATGCCACGAGACTTTCATCTGTAGGTGTCCATTTACCATCGAGTGCCCTGTGTGCCCTGGTTACTTCTACAGGGCACCCACTCGTCTCACCTACCACCGAAGTAGTCCTGGAAACTGAGAAGAAGCATGCAGATGACGGAGAGATAAAAACAATTTCAGGAATCCAAGTACCCGTTCAACAAGAGCAGTTTGTTACTGAGGGTTTAGAGAGCACCTCCAAGATAGATGTGTCTGAGTTTGTGGGAAGAAGCGCAAATGATGATCAAGACTCTATTTCTCATCATCCTGTCCAAGCAAGAGCTGAAATGATTGGAGGGACAGTTTTGGAAGGAAACAAGCTCACTGGCGGGTTTGACTTGTGTATAACCAGCATGATGAGTCATATAACGAGTGAGGCAGGTCAGGAAGGATCAGGAACTACCACAAAAACTTTACATGCTAGTGCCTCTAGTAAAAGATCGCGAAGTCTTGATTTCAGAGATGTGCACCCGGAGGACCAGTTTGCCCCACCTGCTGTTATATTTCAGGTTAGTTATCTTTTCTCGCCGTTCTTTATAGAGCACTTTTCAATTGAGTGTCGTAAAACCAGAACCAAAGTGATCACAACGGCCAGTCAGAACAAAAAATTATATAACCAGAGCCAAGTTCGAGCTTGAAGTGAAAACATGTAAATTTCTTGAAGCGCGGGAAAACGCCAATGATAAAGTCGGGATTCACGTATTTTGTGGACCAATCACAGGGAAAAGTAAAGCAAAACCAATGCAATTCCAAATCCCTTTCGACGCTTAGTTGAAAACTTGCTCTATTTCTGAGTATGATTGATGTAGCTCGAAAGGTTTCCGGATTTCTATTCTCAATTTAAACATACGGAAAGCTTCGAGGAATTTTGTACAGAAGAATTTTGTGACACCCAGGTATTAATATCAACCACTCTCAATTGTGTTCAATTTTGTTTTTATTTATTTTACTTTTGTTGTTTATTTATTTATTTATTTATTTATTTATTTATTTATTTTTCATCCTCATTGAGAATACAATAAGCAATCATAGGATGAGGTTGCGCAGGATATCGTAAATTATAAAAACCGAGGTCTGAGTTATCTGCCGAAGCAGATAGCTGTCCATTCGTAGAATGGAATTTTCCATGGCGGAACTTAGAATGTTTTCCTTTCGGTTAGAAGTCAATACGGACATCCGATGATAGAACAATGTATTCCTCATCGCTTGGTTTCTTTCTTTAGGATGAAGTCAAGTCTTCAGACACCGAGAATGAAGCTGAGGTATTAGTGGCCCAAATCCAACGATCCCCGGAGGGTGTTTCCACAGTACGACTCCCTAAGGAGTCGCTGCAGATCAATTTACCCCAGGGGTTAATAACTGACCCGGCGGCGGTAACTATGGTTCATATGTCTGGTACAGAACACATGGAGGTAGACGGCAATGATACCACATCTCATGTAACAACACACGATGTGTCCTCGGATATTTCTCTAGTACCCATTTCTTCTCTCACAGATGTAGCTGATGAAAGAAGAAGTCTTGGAAAAGGGGACCTGTCCCCTTATTTGGACAACCACAGCTCGTCAGAACAAGATGAAGGCAACGGTGATACTTACCCAGAAAGTACAATTAACTTACAAGATCTGCGTTGATAAAGAAAGGAGGAAAATGTGAAAGAAAAGCAGCACCTAATTAAACTAATGCAAATAAATTTTGATACTAAATAAATAAATGTACAGAATTCCAATATATAATACGTGGTTATTTGAGTAGAAATAACTTATTTTAACACAGTTTCTGAAGAAAATTTTTTGTCACAAGAGAGAATTTTCAGTGCTGGAACAAATTGTTTGGCGTTGCTTCTCGAGGGGATCATAGTGAACTGCGATATCACCGAGGTACTTTTGGGCGGGTGCAAAACGGTTATCCTTACTTCAACAGATCTTTCACTGCATCCTCAGTCCCACTGGCTTAAACCTGAAAGCTTACTGATACGATTCGGCTTATTTATTCAAGTTACACATTCACTAGGTCATTCTATTATTCATTCAGGTGATACGTCAAATTAAGACTGAGTTGGAGAATCATTAGGCGAAAGTCAGATCGACAAAAACTCTTGTCTTTGCGATCGCTGCAACAAGTCGCACTTATTTGACCCCTGGTGTGTCCTCATCTGACCAACAAGGAAGTGCGCACAAACTATTTTAAATAGCTCTTTGTTATACTGTTAAGGCGGTATAACGGTAGACACTAATCTTGGTCTTCGCCATACGCGCTTCTGTGACGGCTGTCACTCAATAGAACTTGGTCACTGCTAAATCAGCCAAACTTTTCAGAAAAAATGTTAAAAGTCAAATTATTTTTCCCTCGATGATGCTACCCTATTTAATCCGAATCAGAAACAGAGGATACAATGTATATGCTTTACGGGTAACACACTCAATAATTTTTTCACTATCGTTCGACCGCGAGAAAGCCTGGAAACTAGTTACCTTGCTATATGTGTCGTGTAAAAATAACACGATGTCGCGTTTCAACAGAATAGGACTCTTCGTGACGAGAATATAAACTACTTTCTCGCTTCAAGTCACAGTTTATTACAAAAAGAAGTACTTTGGCTCGTCATAATGGGGTCTGAAGTTGATTGTTCCGGAGTATCGAGAGCAGTTTGGCTTGTGAAGGTAAAGTTGGTATCATTTAAACACTTTCAGACTTGTGTAGAAATCTTGTTTTCCATGTGACATCAAGGGCAGATAGTTGGAGAAATGGTTTCCATGTTAGTTCATAATATCATTTTAATGTGATATACTTACTGGATTAATTGTTTTCTTTGTTCAGGTACCAAAATATCTGTCTAACATTTGGATGGACAACACTGATGCTTCTGGAATCGTGGGGAGTCTTCAGATAAGCAAGTAAGACGGCAACTTCCGGCCGGTTCATTTTTCAAGAGGAACGTTTAAATTGATTCAATTCAACTTAAGATGATTCACATTTAAATGTTGCCTATTCTAGTGATTATTTGATAGAAATCGATACTCTACTTTAAACGGTATAGACTTTGATATCTTGGGGATCACAAAATATTCAATCAAACAAATATTTCAAAAACAGTATTTGAAGAAAATTGGTTTTGTATTTTAATTAGTATAATTCAGTTGTAGAACCCACATCATATGATAAGATGAATTACGCACTCATTTCAAGTGGTTTTTGTTACATGATCAATTGAAGCACAGATGCCTAGATCATCTCCCTATTAATAATACTTTACCTCTTTATTATATAAAGTAGATAGATTCTATATTGCTGTAGGTCTGTACTGAAATAGATCACAGTAAACAGGTGGCTGCCCTTCATATGCCATGATTTTGTTCTCACCGCCTTTTCATGTCACCTGTGATCTATTGCGGAACAAACATACAAGAACATGGAATCTATTTGCTAAATGAAATATGCCAATGATACCAAAATTGATTAATAGTTGTTACTCACAACATATTCCTTTGAAAATTGGTATCTATTTCTAACAAAATTCTTTACTTCTCTCAAAAGTTATTGATCATAGATTTTGTCAGTTGAGCATGTTCTGAATTAACTTTTTGACTACATTTACAACATAATAAATCTTGCTTTAAAGCTTATAAACTGCTTCTTTTATCAACAGCAATCCTCAGAGAAATGAGGTATGTGGTAGATTATCCATGTTCTAGTTTTTCTAGCAAGTGATATTATTATGTACCAATAAAAAATTAGGTAATGATTATGATAATGATTATTTTATAAAAATGAGAAGGAAGCTCTCTTCTTATAAATGAGTTTTAGAAGTCTGGCAAATGGTATGAATATGGGTAATTATTAAAAGAGGTTTTAACCCTTTCACTCCCACAAGCGACCAAGACAGAATTTCTCCTTACAATATCAATACAATATCAAGCAGGCAGGTGATGAGAATAGAGAAGAATATCAATCATGGGATTATTAGTTGATCCAATATCAAATTCTGTGAACTAACATCATAAGAATTGTATGGCAGATAGTAAGGAGAATTACTAATCAGATCTTGGGAGTGAAAGCGTTAAGTAATGTGTTAAATATCTGCATTCACATTCAAAGGATCTTTCCTCTTTATGTCCCAGTCCCCCTCAGGTTACCCCCTTCTCAGTCCTCTGTTCCCTTGGGAGTAAAGAAAGGGAGGGACCCAGTGAATGAGGTTGACATGTATGTTAGGCCAGATTCCTGAAAAAAGATGAGCACTAGTAACTGATGTATTGAATAATTATCAGACTACAAACAATTTATCTTCAAATCCCAAGTCATCTTAAAAGCATGAATATGTTTTTATATATCTTTGTGTCCTCCCACATTGTTGGTGAGGGAAAAGCTAATCAGTAATTTTTTTTTCAACTAGTTTGGTTGCATGTTTCAGGTGGCATTTAATCTGTCAGATGCATTGGCAAATAAGGAAGACAACTCCAACAAAGATGGCCAAGACAGTACAAATAAAGACGGAATAGGCAGCTTCAAGGTTCCCAGGGAGTACAAGATGGTTTTATCTAAAGTCGAACAGTCAATGGGAGTGTTTTCAGAAGGACCAGGAGGTTATATTTTAAGATAGAATGCAAAATGTCCTCATGAACCCTCACCCCCAAGATCTAAAAACCAACTCTGTACAGTTTGGTGGATATTTCTTTTAATTTTTGTATTTAAAAATTTGGTGTCCAGTGAAGCCACATGACATGAGTATTGTTGATTGGCAGAAGTCAAAGTTCGAATGAAGCAATAGCAATCATTTCTGATAAATACTCGCATGTTTAAATTGTACATTATTTTTCCATCAATGCTCAGACACTCTAAAATGTTCTCATCTATTCATTCAAAATAATGTAATTCTATGGTCAAATATGGAGGCGTGGTGGCCTCATGGTTAGTGCGCTCGACTCCTGATCAAGTGGTCCGAGTTCAAGCCTTGGCCAGGGTCATTGTGTTGTGTTCTTAGGCAAAACACTTTACTCACACAGTGCTTCTCTTCTCCAGGTGTACAAATGAGTACTAGCAAATATGCTGGGGGCAACCCTGCGATGGACTAGCATCCCATCCAGGGGGGAGTAGCAATACTCCTAGCCGCTTCATGCTAAGGAAACCAGAGTTAAGCACTGGCCCCGTGGGCCACCTAGGCCTGTATAAAGGCTTTACTTTACTTTTTTACTATGGTCAAATATTGCTTTTCTTTCTCTTAGCCTCAGTGGAAGATGATGAAGAAGAAAAAAAACCTAAAAAAAGTGAGTAACAACATTGTCTTAAATATCCTGGGTGTTTAATGATGTTTCAGTTGATCATGAATGATAAACCAATTAATACTGAGGCTATTGAACCCTCAAACTCCCAGAAGTGACAAACATGTAACTTTTCCCTATAATATCCATACATTATCCAGCAAACAGGTAATAAGTATACTCAAACAGGTAGAAATTGTTATCTTGTACTAACACCAAATTTTTATAACTAATTTACAAGGAAATGTGTAGCAGTTAAAGGGGAGAATTAGCAATCAGATCTTGGGAGTTTAAAGGTTAACCCTTTAACTCCCAGAAGTGATTAACATAAAACTTCTCCCTACAATATCCATACAGTCTTCAGCAAACAGGTGATCAGAATATTAAAACTTAAATCAGGTAGAAGCTGCTATCTTGATCTAGCAACAAGTTCTCATAACTAATTTACAAGGAAATGTGTAGCAGCTACAGGGGGAGAATTAACAATCAGATCTTGGGAGCTAAAGGGTTAAGAGACATAAAAAAAGTCTTTAAAACAGTCTCTTGAAAGTTAAACAAGAAAAAGATCTGGTCTGTCATCGCAACCTTGGGATTCCACACTCTCTTTTGTCTTATCATTGGGACAGTCAAGGAAAAACTATCTTTCTGTAAAAATTCTGAGTTTGTGTTTGATTAACTTCCAACAGCCAGCACCTTAGCTATTGATTATCACATAGCACTTATTTTTCTGCAGGTCAGGTCACTATTGAAGGAGTACTTGTACAGAAAGCTGACTGTCGGCCAATTCAGCCTAGTGCTGACTACCTGAGTTTGAAAAAGTAAGCACTTTTTCCACATGCATAGATGTGTGTGGTTAAACAGTTTAATTCCAACATTTGTGGTCCATAACTTTGTGGACAGAGTTATTATTGGCTCCTCGTGATTTTCCCTTTATTCTGATTGGCCACTGCAGGTAGTAACTTAATAGTTTCAAATTGTAACACTCAATCACTAAGAACTCCTACTAGAGGAAAAGGTTACCCACATGTTATTGTAACAAAAGAGTCCTGTATAGTCATCATGTGTCATGATTGCAACATTGTTGTGCTATTTTTTTTACTTATTTACCAGGAGGACAATTGTTAATAAAAGTAAATCAGGACGGCAAGCCATACAGGTTGACCGTGTTATTAAATATCGTCCAGTGTCTGACCACAAGGCTAATGTGAGTACTCTAATTTTTTCAAAATTTCTTTTTAATCACAATGGTATGCGTACACTTTGCAATACTATACATGCTCATGATATACTAGAGTGAAAGAGTAAGAGTTGTATCTCAGGTTATCCTTGCAACTTGGAAACAAGTCTCAAATCACTTTTTTTTTTTCCACTGATCAAATTTTTTTACGCAATTTTCTCAGACTCACTTCTTTTTGGAAGAACTATTCAATTCAATGTTCTCCAGTCTGCCTATTCAAAGTTGTAACATTCCCTTTCCTCACAGATTGAACACGAAAAGAAAAAGAAAGAAGAAGGAAAGAGAGCTCGAGAAGATGAAGATGTTGTCAAAGCGTTGCTTTTCAATGCATTTGAAAGACATCAATACTATAACTTGAAGGACCTCATAACTATCACAAAACAACCAGTGGTGAGTGACCAAAAATAAATTTCTCCTCACAATACTCACACATTTTAAAGTAAAAGTCTCAAAACAAAAGTGATGAGAAATGCATGGAGAATAGTGTAGAGAATTGATATTTTAATCTGGGGAGTGAAAGGGTTCAAGACATTTTGGTCATTGAGGAATTATTATGGAATGAAACGTGCAAAACAATTTCCCACCAAGGCTCTGAGGGAAATTGGAAAGGGGGGTGGGAAGGGTGGGAAGAGTGGGAAGGGTGGGAAGGTAGGTCATTTGCCTCGTTATTATGTTTTTGAACCCCTGATTTAGGTGTCAGGGATTGGTTGTTCAAAGCTTGGTAAGAATGACCCAAGGATTAATTTGAAATCTAATTTCAGATCTGAAAGCTTTAAGAAAAAAATTCAGCATAATTCCTCTTTTCTCTGGAATGTGATTATTGGATGCTCTAAACTGAACGGAGAAAATTATCCCACAAAGGCTTTTGAGCAAAGGAATAGAGAAACCCAGATTAAAATCTGACCCTAGGTTAATGCTAATCAGCCTTCAAATAACTAGACCCTGGAATCAATGATATGTCTCCATTATTTTGTTTTTATTTGAAGTATTTTTATTATTATCAATCAATGTCAGTATCTGAGTAACTCCACCCACCCCTCCCCCTCCCCTAACCCAACAACAGTCAACTGTTAACAGACAGAAGTTAATGTTGGTTTAAGGGGGGGGGGGGGGTAGGTGGACACTCTCTCAAATAATGAAATTGATTCATCATCATCATCATCATCATCATTATTATTATTATTATTATTATTATCATTGTTATTATTACAATTTCGTTAATGACGTTCACTTTTTTTTTCTGCTTTTTGTTATGGTTGGATGGTTTTACCATCAGTAACACAAGTAACGTTGATTTTCATGTCTGAAGAATGTCTACCCCTTACTTAATCACAAGTGCAACTATTTTGGAGATGACTTTTAACCCGGTTAAAAATTGTTCCTTGTTACTGATCTGACAAGAACCGATCTCCTTGTTCTTGTAGGCATATCTAAAGAGTATATTGAAAGAGATTGGACATTATAACACGAAAAATCCTCACAAAAATATGTGGGAGTTAAAGCCTGAGTACAGACATTACAGCAACAAGAACAGCGATGATAATGGAAAGGAAGGAACAAGTTCGTAAACAAATTTAGCCATTTAGACTCACGTGCAAGCGACAAGAGGTGAGGGCCCCAACAGCGTAGATGCAACGGGATCTGAAAAAAGCTCAAGAGACATCTGAAGTATGGGCAGTTGTTTTCCGTTGCAGGCCTCGTCTACGCAGTGTTTATATTTTAAAAACACAACACAAGTTTTCCGTTTTCACAGGAAAATGGATTTTTAAAACGTTATTGTCAACTCTTCAGTGAGCCCACCGGCGGCTCGAACGCTTGAATGTACCTTCGAGCATGCCCACAACGATCATCTAATTCTCCCGGGAATCATTGCAAAGAGCAGGGACTTTCGTAATTTCAGAACGTGCCGTTTTCAGTGGATAATTTGTCCAGTTTAGTCTAGGCAATACGGCCAACCGAATAAAAATAAAGGTGTGTTTTCAGATGTTTTAATTGCAGCGGACTTCAACGACATCGTATCCAATAGAAGAAAGAGGGAAAGTTTCTGTGGTGCTGTGTCGGTGGGGGGGTTTATTTAATTTTATCAAGTGACTTGATAATTAAAACTGGCCAAGAGTTGGTAAAGAGTTTCTAAAGCTGAAGTTTTGAGCGCTTTCTGCTCGTCAGAGTGAATGATTGCATCCATAGATTCACTTTGCGAATATCTCCCATTATATTTTAGACAGCCTTATAATCAGCGCCTCTTGAGCGCACGTGCAGTTGACTCGCTTTCTCGCCTAAAATGTTGCTTTGCCTTCTAGAAAGCGTTTGACAAATGACTCTCGATTCTGATCCACATTGATGAAGGATTCTCAAGGCCTTGTTGTTTTGATATTGTGTTACAACTGTGTACAAAATTATGTACACTGCGAATTGTGGATCACTTTGTTAAGATAGTCAAACTCTTACAAGGAAACAATAAACTAAGTTCGAATTACAATGACCACAATTGGTGAAAAAGGTTAAAATATTTTAAATCAATTACCTTGACTTCATTGTAAAGTGTCTAAAGACGCAAATTATCGATAAATTCACAGTTTTACACAGCTTTAGTCAGTACTACTTTTAAATATACGACTTAACTACTAGAACAACAGTAACGGACTCCTCTATTGTCTGTCTCATTTCATCTTTCAGCAGTAAATCTAGAGGAACGGGTTTAGACTTAAATTTAGGAACGCAAGGGATGCGTTGCATCTTAAAGCAACCTTACTTGATACGTCACTGAGGGAGAAAAGAAATACTAAAGGTCTCACTAAAGCTTGTGGAAGATAACATACGACCATAATATGTAGACTGACGGTGCTACACATACAGTTCTAAAGTACTTTGCTATGTTAAGTAGAGTTCCAACTTCGTTCGCTACTCTTGAAGATTACCTTGTATGTGAACTTGATGACTGCAAAGGTTTAGAAAGATCTTTATGTAGCAACAAGCCCATATTGTTCAACAGATTATGACATTTAGAGGTACACCTTTTGAAACCACTATGAAATTTTTTTCTGTACGAATGCTATCCATAAGAGATAAAGCCGCCCATAGGAACCAAAAACTGCGTGAAACTTTACTGACTCGCCTCAGTGTTACAGCCTGTCTGTGTCGCAGGCCAAGCGAGAAGTCTGCCCACGCTAATTGCGGTAACTGTCATTAAGGACACCCCACTGAAAACTTAAGCTGTGAGGCGTTCTGATCTTTGAATTTTGGTTAACATTTGCATCTGTTCGTTTATGTGGGAAGTTAACATGGCGGCAAACATAAGCTAAGTAATGAGCATGATGGCGGATGAAGGGAAGACTCCTTGTGAGGAGCAATGAGGACCAGGACCTTTCCTAACGACGTAGGGATGAACAGGAAAAAGTTCAGCGCTGCCAAAGATATAACGTGGCCTTGCAAGTCATATACATCAGGAGAAAATATATTACGCCCTCGCACAGCATGTGCTCTTCATTTCTAGAGGGGTTCGTCTTTCTCGCAGTCTCAAAATAGTAAATTTTACAAGGTTTTGTTATTCAGTGCTGCAAATAAAGTTTTTTAGTATTTTGCTATGTTTAGAAACATCTCTTGCGTTTGGCTCTCCTGGTTTAGGCTGGCTTTGTCTAACAGCTTGATAATGGCTGAGGCGCAACAGATTCTCGTGTAAGTATAAGCAGAATTAAATTATCAAGTAGAGAGCGGTTACCATTGTCATTACGACTCCAAAGACGAATTCCCACAGGCGTCACCTCCACTCAATAACCAACAGCAGCTCAAAACTGTACCAACTCGCCTCATCGTCACAACTTGTTTGTACCTCAGGCCCAGCAACAGAACTAGAGGTCAGCCGACACTTACTGCGGTTGCTGTCATTGGAGATAATGTAAAGAGTGAATGTAAAACATCCGTAAGGGTCATATAGTAGTTTACCAAAGGCTGCCAGGTAGGCTGACTTATAGAGCGCGCTATATGTGTATACTTAGATGGTTGTGTAAATTTTCATTTGCATTTGTTATCATGACACTCGTCGCACGTCTCTCCCCAATTATAGTCATTACAGTTTCCCGAACCTCTCACAGTCCAGTATTCTGGGGGCTCCGCTTACGTTTCGAGGAAGTACTCGTCATTGCTTTGCGTTTTTGACAACATTTAGTCTCAGTCACCTTGATGATCCAACCGGTTTCGGAGCTTTTAGAGCTATGCAATTAAATTCGTTCTTTTCCTGTGCATATCGTGCAAATCATAAGGGTAACGTCTTTTTAGCTAAATTTGAATTATTTTCGAGAAATTAGTCTCTAATAACATGGTCTGGTTGACTGTGTAGGAGGGCTGGACGAGGGAGCATTTGGCTGAGGGTCATGACATACGGACTGAGCGCTGCGAGATATGTGCATCATCATGATGAACGAGAGCCAAGTATTTAATAGGACTCTATAGAGCAGCGCAGGCCAACCACAAAAAAGATTCCACAAGAAAAGAAAACTTTTCCTTTTATTTTTCCGAGTCAAAACACGAAACTCACTTTTCGTCGAAAAACGTGACTTTTCAGTTTTCTTACGTCTGCTATCCTTCACGTTTTTCTTCTTTTAGCAACAAAGCCGTACGAGTGCAGGACCAAAGAGCTTTTTCCGGACTAATTACTGAAGATATGTCAATTATAACCAGGATGAGGACAACAGCGATCACAAGGAAAGTAGAAATGAAATCAGGTAACTTTATTTGGCATTACCAACTGAGTTAATTTTCCCTTCGTCATTCTCTTTGATGTGATGTGATTCTCTTTGATGTGAATCAGTCTCAGTAGATAGTCAAATGAATACTCTTTTCAGATCGATAAATTTATTGTTATGTTTCATGTTAAAATGTTGCCACAAGTCCACCTTCCAGGAAATTCATCGATTTGCGAACATGAGAGAATGCTATGTTTAAAAAACGTATCTCAGTACTACTTTATGTTTCCAATAACAACATGAACTCAACTTTAAACTTAAGAGAAAACTTGCTTGATTTTTGGAATGAATTTCTCTAATTTACAAATGAATTCCAGGCTTTTTTTTTCTAGGCTTCTACGAATATCTTCATCGACACATTTTAAGTCTCTCCTCATTTTCAAGTTTGAGATATGATATCATGCTTCTACAGCTTGTCTTCGATTATGATAAAGTTTGGACATAGCGCGCACTATCACTGGTTGAAAGAGCGCGCTTTATCAGAGTACAAAATACGAATAATTTAGTTTTATAAATAGCACTATTTTGAGATAGTATCTCTATCCCGAACTCCTTAGTCCGGAGATTTTCACTTTCCTTAAGCGTGTTAGAATATAATCAGTATTTCTTCTTTCGGTAAGAGGAGGATTGCCACAGACATGGAAAATAAAAAAAACACAGTAGACTACCCATGCAAGTATTATTGTTTTTTTTTTTGTTTTTTTTTTTGGGGGGGGGGATAAGTGGGTTGAGGTGGGGCCTCGCTCTTTGTTCGGCTGTTATCTTGGGTGTGAGAGTTTACGATTAAAAAAAAATTGACACGTGACTTGGCTAAGTACAAACTGGCTAAAAACGAATTTAGAAAACATCCAAGCATTTGAGAATTTCGGCATTTCAGAATTTCGGCATTTCCGAAACAGCAAAACGAAACGACTGGAACGAAACAAGCGAAACAGGCTAAACAAGCTAAGCGACTAAAGCGAAACGACCGTAACGACCAAAACGAAACGACCGTTATGACCAAAACAAAACCACTGCAACGATGGAGACGAGTGGAGGATGAAATGTCACGCGCGGAATATGTAGACTTCACTTCAGATATTCTCTCGCATAATAAGGCCGTCTCACGAAACTTTATATTTTCCTCCTCGCGAGCAGTTGAAATTATTATTTGACACTTCTATGTAGCTTCCAGGACGGAACGCCAGCCCTATCGAATACCAAGCGTTTACGGAAAGGAGACGAAGAAACAGATAACGATATTCAGTGACAGCCTCTACGTCCGTGATTGTTTCATTGATTTTTTTCATGAAAGTTTCCTCGACGCGTTACGCCAAGCCAATGGCAATCGAGAGATAACTGAAATTCCCCGTGAGGTAGATCAGGAGTAGACTATAATAGCAACGAGACGAATATGACGGCTGAAACTTCTAGGCATTATTTTCGTTTGTTTCGTTTCGTTTTGCAGTTTCGGATTTCAGAACATGCCGAGAATTTCGTGGAAAATTGAATAACAGTGGCATTTTTCTCCATGTAATTTTTCTAAATTGATGGGGTAGGATTATCTATATCTTAAACTTTTTTGGTTGTCTACTGGGAAATGTCATGTAACGGGGCAAAGCCTAATCACTAGTGACAAGTACCCACGTACGCACGGACGACGGTCAAATGCCGGGGGGGAGGGGGTATATTGAAACTTCAAATTGTTCGGCGCATAATAGGATTGGTAATTAGAGTAGTTATCTCAGCGACCAATCAGAACATAGGTGAAAACGCAAATGGCTTAGTCGCGACTGTTTCTAGTCTTGCATCTGATTGGGTAATTTAGTATTATCAACTGGGTTGATAAAGTAAATTGGCCACCGTAATGATTTTCCAACGTTGGCC